>NC_134488.1:51380462-51680462 GCF_040206685.1 Ascaphus truei | reverse complement strand
ACATTTGAGACAGTTTTTTGATCCATGAAATTTGGTGATAAGAAAACTGAAACTAATATTGCCCCACCACATTTGACATTGCCTTTGCTGTAGAAGGAGTCAAGTATAATTGCCATGGTGTGTGCTTAGCAGGCTAATGATGAAAATAATGTAGAAAAACAACATGGAACAGTATCGGATTTATGCCTACTTATCCCTGTGGAGGATTAGGGCATAACATAAAGAGGGCTCACACAAAGGGATAGTGACAGAGACAGGGGAAGGGATGAGAAAACAAGGAGGAGAGCCAGTATATACAGTATATATCCTGAGACATAGTACCTGATTTCCCCCCTTCCACAATTAAGTATGGCCTTTGTCCCTTCAATTGTCAATCTTTAAGGACTTTGCTTACAGAAGAGTGGCCTCAGTGTCAATTTAAGAGCAAAGACAATAGCGTTTGTCATGTAGGATCCCCTTTATATTTTTAGCACTTTTTTAAATGCTACAAAAATAAATTAGTGAATAAAGATGCCGCCTCAGAAATAATTTGACAGATACCAGTCTTTGTTTTAAACCAGGTCCCAATTACCAGCTTGGCACAGCATCTGCATGCTGGTTTATTTATGACTTTATAATTACCTCGCTGAGAGTGAAGAGGATGACATGCTTCCTATCCCTGCGTCCCACCCTGCAAGCTAAGGGACACCAAGACAGAAAGAAAGCTGCCCTCTTTAGCAGATAGGAGTTTAATCAAACTGCAGATGGGGAGAATTGATTACAGTTACAATGAAACAGTACTAAAATAATACAATTATGTGCAACAATTAAATATTTTACTAACTTTTACTTTGGTTTTCCCATACTGATACTTAATTGTTAAAAACTTACTGAATACTGTCTTTGTAAAGCGCTGAGCACACCGTCAGCACTATATAAAGATATACATACTAATAACATTTATATTCATACATGTCTAATTTATATGTAGCTATATATAGTATTTTACAAAGTTTACAGTGCTTTAAAAAACGTTACATGCATGAGTCATTTTAATATGTTACTATATTAAGGCAACGTGCTTATTGCTATTTTATTTCATTTTTAATCTGTATTTATGCGAACAACATATTGACTTAATGAGGCGTTAACCTAAGTTGCAACTGATTTGCTTGAATTCTATTATAGAAGTAAATTCAAGACCAATACTTGCTCAATAGAACTAATTAGTGCATTTGTTGTCAGTGTAAATGACAATGTAGAAATTGAGCAGTTACATCAGTAAGGGTAAGCAGTCCAATCTTACACACTGGCTGTCTTGAAACAAAATAAGTTTGCGATTTTCCTATAGTTGTGTCAGCAAGCGATATGAGAAGTAGTTATATGGAGTAATAGGGGGAGTAAGAGTGGGTAATGGGATGTGTCAGTCTTCGTGCCTCTTGCTCTCATTAAATCCCCTTTTTTGGGATGTCAAATAAGTTGCAAGATATAATATGTGGCAAATGAACTGCCAGTCCCTCACACTTTTGTGACAAAGGCATTAAATATGATTAACGTGATCTTCAGGCATTGCATGGTTCCAAAAGAGATAGGAACAAATGCCTCTATTCAATATACTGTGAAACCACTAACCTGGTGCTAGGGAAAAGTTAATTTCCATTCCAATGAATGGAGCTAAAATATTTTCCAGCATGGGAAGCAGGAATCCAGCATATTGAAAATGAGATTTCACAATGCTGAATGAGACTGAGCAGAAAAAGGTCAGCAAGGGCAAAAGGATTAGTATCGTTATAGAAAAGGGAATAATCAAACAATGTTTTCTTGAGTAGACCTACAATATAACAGATTTAAAAACAGGTTCCATGGATATCCATTACACACTTAGCAGATAGAAGGACCCTAGTATTAATGTATTAATTGAAAGGCTTAAATTAATTCTGTGTATTTAGGGGTGAATTGGTGGAATTTAACTCACTGATGTACTAGGAAAACACATTGATTCATACCGCTTTCAAAAGTGCTGTAAAAACCTCATATCAGCGAACAGGTCAAACCGTAGCTGAACTTTTGTTAATGCATTTCTGAGCATGCAGCCAATCAGAATGTTAATGCTGACACAACATTCACTGGAATATTAATGACTTCTTTATTGATGAAAAATGAACCCATTTTTAACCTTTCAAGTGGTTTCCAGCTAGCAAATTCATGCTGCCTTGTTAGCTGTAATTTCCAATATTTACTAAACAAGCACTCCCCCTTCTTTTGCCCTGTAACCTATTCACTGCTGGAGATGCCTGCAATACATTGAACTCCAGCAGGGAGGATGCAACACTTCTGTAGGGTAATGGTCAAGCTCTAAATAAATAAATACATATATATATATATATGTAACGGGTATTCCCCCACCCAATCGCAGATTATAGTGTGGGTGCGGAGAACATACCGTGTTACCAGCGTGTGGTGCGTTACCTGTTGGCTCACAGGAGGGCTGAGCTTCCGCCAAGGGGAACCTGGGGCAATTATGATACTATGAGTAACCACTTACTCGGTGCAGCGCCTCCACCTGCGATGGTTCCTAGCAGAGCAGGAATTGTTCCTCGCAGGACATCATACAATAACCATATACACGATATGTGAGATAACCAAATACCTTTTACTTTGAAACAGCATACAACACATATATTATCACACTGAATATAACAGGTGTCCCTCACGGGAGGAGACACTGACTGCGGCGTCGCACAGGACGCTTCCCCAACACCAAGTGATCCCACCCAGTGTCCATGGAATCCCCACCCAATGTCCCGCACTCTTGCAGAGAGAGAGAATATGGGTGACTGCGCAGTCAATATTAAACTAAGGGCCCTTAGTTGGTGCACTTGTTGATTTAATAGTACCTGCCCGAGCACTCCGGTGCTCGGATCTCCAACTGGCTTCGCAAAGGATCCGGCAACCGAAGAACACCGGAACCACCTCCAGGGCGATCCCACCCGGAGGACTGCTGCAGCCGCAACGATAAACTGCGCCCACCTCGCTGCACGGAGGCGCAGCGCCCGCTGAGTCCCTAACTGACTCTTATAACTACAGGGACAATACTGTACTATAGGCCGTCCCTACAGCACAGCATCCTTGATGGCTTAGGGGGAAACTCCTAGGGGCCTACAGGGGTTAATAACCTGCCCCACTCCCCTAACTCTTCCCAGTCCTGACTATTACTTATCTGATCCCAGCGCCTGCAGCTGTGACCCACTGGATGCTTGCAGCCAACGTGCTGCGCTACACTGTGCCTGCCTGTCAGACCTCACAGCACTGACAGCCGTGACCCTGACAAGACAGCACACTGACACAAAGGGCAGCGTCCCTATCTTAGGCCGTCCCTATTCAATTACCCACTACCCTGGTGGGGAGTTGGGGCCTACCTGGGATGTGGGATGTGGGTACCTATCCCTCACAGCTCCCCAGCTCCAACTGCCTGTCATGCTGCAAGCCCGTGAAAATGTATCTGCCTGCCTGGAGATCCTAACCCTATTGGCTCCCTGGTGTCACGTGGGGTGCGCAGAGGCTCCTGGGACTTGTAGTCCCTACCTAGAGCCTTCCCTGGTAGGCTAGGGCTTCACGGGCTTTCTATGGGCAGTCCTGCGCCTGTGCAAGCTTTCGGGGGCTGCCTCAACCCCTCCCTTCCTATTCCTGCCCTCGCGCAATTTCTCCCTGACTCTGGGGCCCTACCTACGCATGCGCGATCACTGCGCATGCGCGAGTCCCTATTCAATGGCGGCGCCCTCACCGCCCGGCTCCGAGAGCGCCGGGATCCCTGTGACGCGCGTGCGGCCGGTTGCCAAGGATCCCGGCTGCCTCAACCTCTCCCTTCCTATTCCTGCCCTCGCGCGACTTCTCCCTGACTCTGGGGCCCTACCTGCGCATGCACGAGTCCCTATTCAATGGTGGCGCCCTCACCGCCCGGCTCTGAGAGCGCCGGGATCCCTGTGACGCGCGTGCAGCCTTGGCAACCGGCCGCACGTGACCCCGGCAACCCCCGAGCCGGGATCTGACCGCCCTCACCTCTGCGATCGCCGGGCGGAGCCGCCATTGGACTCAACGGCACCCGCGATCGGCAGCTAGGTGAGGGGGGTGCTGACAGGCTGGGGAGACCTGGCTACATCCTCCCCCTGGTAAAAAAACCAACGCCCTCACTTGGGGAACGACATTGCTCAACATAATTTTACACAATGAAAAATTGCATTGAATAAACGGTACACTTAGCAGGGTGACTTTAACCTCACTGAAACATGGCATAACACACCCAATAATACCCAAGGCCAGCTGAATATCAGCTGCTTCCTGAGACCATTTGTGGGGTGCCCCTAACTGATCGTGTGGGGGTACCTCACTTTTGCGTCCGTGAGCCTCCCCCGGGTAAATCTCTTGAAGAGCACACTCGGGGATAACAGTCACAGGGGTCTTACTATTTCCTCCCCCTGGTGGAAGGAATAGTACAATGTCTCTGGGCACAACCTTTTCCCAGTCATCCACCTCGCACATGCGGTATACCGGGAGGTCCTGACCTTTTCCGCGGTCCACCACATGGTGAATGGAGCGCTCCTTTTTGGGCTTAAAGGAGGCAGCTTTCCCCGGAATCCCCCTCCACACAGTCTTTGTCCCTACACACTTGCGAGGCTCCCACTGGGAAGCGAGCAATGGACACTGTCTCTTTCCTCAACATCTCGGGGTCACCTGGCAGGGGGTAAAGGGTAGATACCTTACCACTGCGGGGATTCACGGTGACCAACAGGTCCTCGAGGACGCTGTCAGTTCCCACCTCGGCTGTCTTGGGACCTGTCCACAACACTTCTGGGACAGTCCACTCACTGTCTTGAAACTCGGGAGCATTGGATCCCAGTCCTTCGGACCATTTGGGTCAGAGCACACGGGCTCACCCTCGGTTCAGTTGTGATGACACACCGATGTCCAGCTACGTTCTCCGGCTCAGCGTGAACTTTAGTTGGAGCATTTTTCACGGCCACCTCCACCAGAGCCTGTAGGGAGTAAGGAGCTTCCTCACCACTCCGCTGGCTTGCGATGGACTCCTTTTCCTCTGGAACACTGTCAGGTACCATCTGTGCTTCACTGGACAACACGATAGGACTGACTGTTCTCTTCACTTGGACGATAGGAGGTAGATACTGGTCCACTCGCACCACTGGGCCACTATCTTCTAAGGAGGACACCTCCGCCAGGACGCGATGCTGAGTGGAGCCATTCGCCCTGGTGGCCATACTTAAGGAGCTACCGTGCTCCGCAGTCACCTGGAGGCTCACACCCAACACCCATGGGGCAGTCGACTCACCCTTGTCTTCGTTAGGTACTGGTCCCAAGCCTAGGACCGATGGTACCATTGGAGTGGACCGGACTGGCCTTGTAGGGCACACGGGCCCACAGCAGGGTCCCAAACATCTGGATACACCTCCTCTGGGGCACACGGGCCCACAGCAGGCTCTGTATCCGCCGAAATAGTTGGTTTGGTGACTTCACTAGAGGGGTCCGCCGGCAGGCGCATCACCACGAGTGGTTGGTCACTGGAATCACTAAAGGAAGATGGGGGCATAGACACCTTACCCTGTGATTCCTCCGTCTCCTCTGTATCACCGCTGGGGTGGTTCGCCGGTAGGCGCATTGCCACCGATGTTTCGCTCGGTTCCGTAGCTAGCTGGGCAGGTGATTCCTGCTCGGGAACCGGGTCTAGAATGTTCACGAGGGCACACGGGCCCTCCACAACCTCCACAGCTGGTTGTTGGTCGCAGGAAGCACTAAGTAACTTCTCTCTGAAGACAGACTTAACTTCAGCACAACTCATAGTAATATAGAGGTCAGGCTTCTCCTCCTCCTCTGAGGATATCACGATTGGATCCTCCGAAATTTCTATGAGAGGGGTAGATAGGTTAGCTATACTGACCGGCTCATCGTCCTCTACTTGTTCTACAGGCTGGGGCATAATAGGCTTCAAGAACCGGGCACCGCAACCATCACATTGAGGCTCCCACGGCAATGCCGCTCTAGAACAGTCACATGTAGGGCTAAAATACTGTATGCTCAGCTCTCCGTCCACTGTGCCGGTCTTGAAATCCAGCGGTACTGCACCGACACACTTTATTCGAGCAAATACCCAGTATGTACCTGGCAGATACCTGGAATGCGCCGCTCCTCACCTCTGACAAGCCCCGTTGCGTTTGCCTTCCCAGCCTGGGTTCATGCCTGGCTGACTGGCGGCTGATCTGTTAAATGATAATGATTAGGATTTAATAGGCTGCAATGCTTCGCGTGTCTACCAGATGGCATAAATTCAAGAATTGTAATGCAGTATATATATATATATACTGTGCAGTATTGCATCCAGCGGGAATAAAATGCTTCAATCCCTGCCTGAAAATACCTCAATGCACTCGGGCAGAAAACAGTCACAAACCTCAATACACCCGGGTATACCCGAATTCGTGGGACTAGCCGAGCTCGAATAAAGTGTGTCGCCAGTGTAGCTGAAACAGGTCGGCTCCCTGGACATAAGCTTTTTGCAGGCAAGTGCACATTAGTGTATGGGCTGGCTCGTGCCAGGCCACATACACATTGGGGTGTACCCCCTTACAGTCTGTCTCATCCTTGGAGAAAAGATAATCCATGTCTGCCACAGTGCCCTCCTCCTCTGACAGTCCTATAGCCCCCAACGGCACGGGTTGCAGGATCTGTACCCCGCAGCGACCACATACGTGTCCCCAGGCCAATTTACAAAATGAGCAGTCACCTTTGTCACAGAAACATTCTAGGCACTCCTCCTCGTTCGCGTCGTCCAACCGACCTTCTATCAGGTACGTCAAAACATTAAAGTCCATACTACCTGACGAACTCAATGATTCTGTTATACACGGACACAACAAAAAGGATACGCTCCCGGCTTTAGTCTGCCAGATTCCATACGACGGAGAGCGATTTCCTTTGCATCCAGTACTTCCTTTGATGGAGACAGCAGTTACTGGTGGAGGCTCACTGTGCTTGCTCCCCCTGGTGGAATTGAAAGGAGGGGTGACACACTCTTTCAAGGATTGTTTTTGGCTTTGCACGGTGCCACTCAGTTGGCGGGGGCAGGGCTTAGGGTTTCCCGCCAAGCCTAGACAGTTTGCAACATTTTCCTACGCGTGCGGGAAATCAGCACGCGGCATCTTCCGCCTTGAGGGCTTCCTCATGGCGAAACAAAAATCGCACAATTTAAAAAAATGGAACAGGGCACCCCAGGTCTCTCTCAGCAGCGCCTCCAAATGTAACGGGTATTCCCCCACCCAATCGCAGATTATAATGTGGGTGCGGAGAACATACCGTGTTACCAGCGTGTGGTGCGTTACCTGTTGGCACATTGCAAATGCATTCAATGATTACTTTGTGGGGTGTGCCACTAACTTATTAGCGAAATGCAGCCCAAACCACAAACCTGAATCTCATCCTGGGAGTACCCCTATAATCCCACCCCCTCCAAACACTGCCCACAATTTTCAATTTGGCCCAGTATCTGAAGAGGAGATTATACAAGTGCTCCTCAAACTAAAACTAAGCAGCCAATGTGAACCTGACTTACTACAATCTAGGTTCCTATGACTTGGTGCCCCAGCCATTGCCAAACCAATTGCTTCCATAGTCAACTCTATCCTGTCTGCAGGCCATATCCCTAAGACCTGGAAAACTGCCAGAGTTGTCCCAATCTTCAAAAGTGGGGACAAAAACACTGTCTCAAACTACAGGCCAATCTCACTTCTCCCAATTCTATCCAAAGTCATGGAAAAATGTGTCCACTCCCAACTAAGCGATTTCTATACCAAAACAAATTTCCCTAGCCAATTCCAATCTGGCTTTTGGCCCAAACACTCCACCGTAACTACCCTGCTTAAAATTTGCAATGAAATCCAGTGTGGAATGGAACGGGGACAACTCACTGGTGCAGTATTCCTAGATTTTGCAAAGGCTTTTGACACAGTTGATCATGCTATCCTGCTTAACAAACTCCAGAGCTCTGGAATAGGGAAGCATGCTTTAAACTGGTTTCAGTCCTACCTATCAGGAAGATCCCAACATGTGTCCATCTCAGGCTCTAACTCCAACCCCCTGGATATCACCTGTGGTGTCCCGCAAGGCTCTGTTCTGGGGCCCCTACTATTCTCAGTGTTCATTAATGATCTTCCCACAGCTTGTAAGGAAGCCTCAATACACATGTATGCAGATGACACAATCCTATATGCACACAGCCATAGCCTCTCTGACCTTCAACACATAACTTCAGTCTGACTTTTTGAGACTCGAAAACTGGATTTCTCAAAACAAACTGTTTTTAAACACTGACAAGACGGTAACAATGGTATTTGGGACCAAGACTAAATTTGTAAAGCTTCCAGTGACTGAGCTCCTGATTAAAACCAACGCTAACACCACCCTAACACCTGTCACTAGTTTTAAATACCTGGGCTTATGGTTTGACTCCCACTTAACATTCGGGATGCACATTGATACCCTGACAACCAAGACCTACGCCAAACTAGGGGTACTTTACAGGAACAAATCCTCCCTAAGTCTCCTGGTCAGAAAGCGTATCGCACAGCAGATGCTAATGCCAATTATTGACTATGGAGACATAGTATATGGCTCGGCACCTCAAACCCACCTTAGCAAACTTGACACCCTCTACAATTCAATTTGTCGTTTTGTTCTCCAATGCAACTACAACACACATCACTGCGAAATGCTCAAAGAACTAGATTGGTCATCACTAGAGTCTTGGCGCAAAGTTCACCTTTTCTGTCTTGCCTTTAAATTCTTCATGGGCAAGCTACCCAGCTACCTGAACAAGCTCCTCACCCCAACCAAATGCAGCACCTATCACCTGAGATCAGACTCCAAAAGACTGTTCATGGTCCCAAGGCTCAACAAAGTATCCGGACGTTCCTCCTTCTCCTTCCGTGCACCCCAAAACTGGAACAACCTACCAGAGACTGTCACATCCACCACCAGTTTAAGTTCTTTCAAATCTAAGGCTGTCTCACATTTTAACCTGGTCTGTAACTGTTTCATACGCCCATAATATATATTTTCTTTAACTGTGCACGCAATGTCTTGTATATAATGTATATATACCCTGTTCATTTATGTAACTGTACTTGTAACCATGTATTATTTGTTTTACTCTGTGCCCAGGACATACTTGAAAATGAGAGGTAACTCTCAATGTATTACTTCCTGGTAAAATATTTTATAAATAAATAAATAAATATAATACTGAATATAACAGGTGTCCCTCTCGGGAGGAGACACTGACTGCGGCGTCGCACAGGATGCTTCCCCAACACCAAGTGATCCCACCCAGTGTCCATGGAATCCCGACCCAATGTCCCGCACTCTTGCAGAGAGAGAGAATATGGGTGACTGCGCAGTCACTATTAAACTAAGGGCCCTTAGTTGGTGCACTTGTTGATTTAATAGTACCTGCCCGAGCACTCCGGTGCTCGGATCTCCAACTGGCTTCGCAAAGGATCCGGCAACCGAAGAACACCGGAACCACCTCCAGGGCGATCCCACCCGGAGGACTGCTGCAGCCGCAACGATAAACTGCGCCCACCTCGCTGCACGGAGGCGCAGCGCCCACTGAGTCCCTCACTGACTCTTATAATTACAGGGACAATACTGTACTATAGGCCGTCCCTACAGCACAGCAACCTTGATGGCTTAGGGGGAAACTCCTAGGGGCCTACAGGGGTTAATAACCTGCCCCACTCCCCTAACTCTTCCCAGTCCTGACTATTACTTAACTGATCCCAGCGCCTGCAGCAACAAGCTGTGACCCACTGGATGCTTGCAGCCAACGTGCTGCACAACACTGTGCCTGCCTGTCAGACCTCACAGCACTGACAGCCGTGACCCTGACAAGACAGCACACTGACACTAAGGGCAGCGTCCCTATCTTAGGCCGTCCCTATTCAATTACCCACTACCCTGGTGGGGCCTACCTGGGATGTGGGTACCTATCTGGGTGCAGGAGCTGCACTCACTCCCCGCACCCTTCCTTCCCTCACAGCTCCCCAGCTCCAACTGCCTGTCATGCTGCAAGCCCGCGAAAATGTATCTTTATGCCTGCCTGGAGATCCTAAGCCCTATTGGCTCCCTGGTGTCACGTGGGGCACGCAGAGGCTCCTGGGACTCGTAGTCCCTACCTAGAGCCTTCCCTGGTAGGCTAGGGCTTCGCGGGCTTTCTATGGGCTGTCCTGCGCCTGCGCAAGCTTTTGGGGGCTGCCTCAACCTCTCCCTTCCTATTCCTGCCCTCGCGCGACTTCTCCCTGACTCTGGGGCCCTACCTGCGCATGCACGAGTCCTTATTCAATGGTGGCGCCCTCACCACCCGGCTCCGAGAGCGCCGGGATCCCTGTGACGCGCGTGCGGCCTTGGCAACCGGCCGCACGCGACCCCGGCAACCCCCGAGCCGGGATCTGACCGCCCTCACCTCTGCGATCGCCGTGCGGAGCCGCCATTGGACTCGGCGGCACCTGCGATTGGCAGCTAGGTGAGGGGGGTGCTGACAGGCTGGGGAGACCTGGCTATATATATATATATATATATATATATATATATATATTATATATATGTGTGTGTGTGTAGCACCTGTTTCCCCCCCCCTCCCCCCTGAGAGAACTTGGGTAGGCTACTGCTGATGTAGTGCTGATTACCTGCGAGGGAACAGGAGAGATGAGTTGCCCATGATGGTTGGGGGGTGGGGGGGGGGCAGGACAGTCCTTTTGGGGATATGCTGGTTCTCCTTCCTCTTGGTGTCAGCACCTCCAGACATAGTGGGTTCAGCATAGCTGAAGGCAGTCCCACCATCACAACCTTTACCCCCAATACCTCTGTCCAACAGACTGCCGCCGAGCCAGAAGTATAAATGAGGATGATCTTTATTGTAGCAGCCACTGCCGGTGTCATTACAGCGTATGCTTCAGTTGATAGGATAGATCCCTGGCTTCTGGATGGTATTGGCCTTCGGGTAATATTGAGGCCTGGCTAGAGTAGCTTGTTGCCCTCAGCCCACGAGTCTGAGCACGTCTCCCTCCCAGCTGGGAGGAGATGTCTCCACCACTCTCCCACCCCATGCGGGGGCAGGCTGGAAAACAACTGAAGGTCTCACCCCTAAGGGGCTGAACTTCAATGTATAATTAAGACACTTCCTTCTTATAGCTTAAAGAGGGAGGGCCCATTATCTGTACCACCATTGGCTATCACAGATCCCTGTGTCATCTCCACTCCACTCCTGTCACTCAGGAAGTCAGCATGAGGAGGGGGAAAACCCCATGAGATAGCCTGTCACTGTCTACATCTATTAAAACTTATGTAGAGGGAAGGTAGAGAGATAGCTGGACCAGCCATGGCTATATATATATATATATCTATATATATATATATCTATATATATAGATATATATTGTGACAAACGCCCCTTTTTTGTAGCGCTGACGTCTGTCTGGGTTCTTCCCGACACAGTCTTCTAGGGTTAATTATGCAACAAACAGGAACATGCAAAGTATTACAGGCATACCCCGCATTAATGTACGCAATGGGACCGGAGCATGTATGTAAAGCGAAAATGTACTTAAAGTGAAGCACTCCCTTTTTTCCACTTATCGATGCATGTACTGTACTGCAATCATCATATACGTGCGTAACTGATGTAAATAAGGCATTTGTAACAGGCTCTATAGTCTTCCCGCTTGTGCACAGCTTCGGTGCAGGTAGGGAGTTCAACTTTGTTGTTCAGGACGTGCTGACAGGCGCATGCGTGAGCTGCCGTTTGACTACTGGGCGATATGTACTTACTCGCGAGTGTACTTAAAGTGAGTGTCCTTAAAGCGGGGTATGCCTGTACGTTGCTTTACTCAGGCTTCTGCCTGCTTTATTTTCATCCAAGTAAGGTACTGCAGCTTTAACATGTGTAGGTTAGAGGCACTCAGACATTTTCATTCAGCAGTTCACTTATATCAGTGTCATAGCATTTCACACAGTGTCACTTTTAAGAAATAAAAACCAAATCATTTAAAGAAATCCTATCCCTTTCAGGGATCTAACTACACATCAGAATCAGCCTCTAACTGCTGCTGGGCCAACTAACCTGGTTCCCCAGCTTAAAACAATGCCCTCTCATTTAGGGTCACTAGATACAGCATAGTCTTTTAGAAACAGCAATAAACATGTGTTTGTCTTATCTGTTCGTGGTGGGAACTCGGTCCCAAGTGTCCAGGCAAATCCTCTGGTACTGTGATACTTGGAGGGGCCGTCCACCCCGAAACTGGATGCAGGGGAGCAGCGATACCCCCAGCCTCCAGGCTCTAAGGAGAGAGAGTGAAATGCAAATCTCTCTGCTCTAAATACATGTGCATGTGATTAGAAGAGCAGGTGAGGGAGAACTAGACCCATTGTAATCTGTGGTCTGGATTTTCCATTCAGCAGCCTGAGTGAATGTGAAGCTGTGGAATGGACCATTTTTAACTATTCCTGCACTTTCTGACCTAAAATGGGGCAGAAAGCTGCCTAACATCTTTGGACTATGTCACATATCCCCCTCCCCAGCTCACACCTACTGGGGTGAGCGGCCATGGACCTCACTGGGGTGTGCGTCCTACCTGAAATACTTGAGCTAACTCCGCAGTACAATATTAAACATTCACGACACGAATATTAACTTTTTTTTTTTTCCACTGCAATTATGGACAATAGTTTTCGTCATAAGAGACTATACTTGGCAAACATATTTTGTTGCTCTCTATTAGGGAACTATTTTGAAAAATAAATGTCTAGCACACACTCTTATAACCCAGGATATGCTAAATATACCCACAAAACCAGACAGTTTCTATTACCTCCCTGGGTTTTTCTACTCTAGAATATGAACCTCATTATATTTACCAACAAAAAGGGCCATCAACCCTGTATAGTAATTTGTAGTTTAGCTACATTTTCAACACAGAGAACCAATATAACATTGCAATATTGCCAAAATGCTTATTCTAGAGGCCTAATATAGCATAACTACACTAGCTTATTTACAAAGTTAAGTGTCCGTGACATAGTCCACACGTGTAATAACAAAAAAATATCGGTCAATTCCCCAAACATTTTTTTTTTCTTTGACTTCCAGTCTATTACATCCTCTGACTTTATTTCATAGCCCGCTGCAACCTGCAAATTACTGGACTGTTTCTTTAGCTTCTGACGGAACTCTGGGGCCGGATAGGCTTTGTCTTTATATTGTGGCCCAGGGTGGCGAGATCCGGAAAAATTCAAGGCCAGTGTTTACCTTCGTCGCTTTTGCTTTGCAACCTTTGAACCTTTATGGTACTTCTTACTTAGATGTCTCCTCTCATCAGAAATCTTTGATTTCCCTTTTCGGGCCATTACCAGGCCTTAGGGAGACCTAATTGCCTCTGTATAAGCATAGTCCACATTAACAATGTCATCAGGATTTTTCATCAAGTTTGTGTTTTCAGGAACTGCCACCCACTTGGCTAAAACATCTTCTGTGGCGGACTGGGTGTGTTCACTAGTTTGATAATCTTCTGGACAACATAAATGAAATTGAGGATCTGGATTTTTGAATCCCAGATCAGGGAGTATATTCTCAGTATTCTCAGGAGGGTGCCTATCTGTTTCTGGAATAACAGCAGCACAATCAAAGTCAATTCAATTCTTTCTCCTTCCTCTTTGTCATCAGTGGGGGCATCGAGTTTACTTTCCCTGGTCTCCTTTTGTGACCGTGTCTCTTTTAGCCTTGGAATCTCTTTCTCCAACTTCATCTTTATAGCAAATCGTAATATTGCAACAGCATTGAAGATATGCGTATAGGAACGTACAGCTTGCTTGGTTAGGAGGTAGGATTGATATCCCGGCTGAACCACTCTAGCAGCTTCTAATTCAACTTCTTTGGAGTTGAGTCGCGATTCCATATCTGTCATCTGTTTCAGCGCAAGGTTTAACTCCCCCTCATTTGCCGTGTGGTCCAGCTGCTTGTGCATTTCGGCCATCTCACTTTCATAGCGCAATGTCAGGCAGACCACCTAACGTTCGGACACCTCCTCCCTTTCGGCACACTGTATCTCGCGCTCAGCCATCCGCTTCTGCAGCTCTTCCTGTATTTCTAACTTTTCCTGGATCAATTGCTTCTCCACTTTTCCTGCTTGGTGTAGCTTCTTATCACCTTCACTGATATGGTCAGTCAAGTCTGAATTTTTCTGTGTCAGAATTACATTCTCTCTCTTTACAGTCTCTAAATTACTCAGGGCATTCTCACAGGTTTCCTTCAATATTCCCAGCTCTGTGTTCAGACCGTGGCCCTCCAGGCGTAAGTGTTGCACCTCTGTGCTGAGCGCGTGAACCTCTTGTAGAGCCTTCCCGTATTTCTGTTTTAGGATAGCAATCAATTTGTCAGACTTAATCTGTTTTTCATCCATGGTGGCAATTACGGTGTTGGCCTTTTCCAGACTAGTCGTCACCTCTTCCAGCTCACTCCGTAAGAGAGACTCTGTTTTCTTCAAAGCCTCATGCTCTTGTAAAGCTGGGAGTATACACCTCTGTAACTCGGCGTTCGCTTCTCGCTCCTTATTGTTAGCTTCTTGCTCCTTCTTCCAACATTCTCGCTCCTTCATCAATCCCTGGCACAGGACTTCATAATCATGGCGGGCAGCTTGGAGTGCAGAAACCAAAGCCTCTTTATCCTGGATCAAGGATTCAGCTTCCCTTTGCTCCTCCTTTTCCTTTGCCACTGTTCCCGTGGCAATTCTGCCGGTCATTCCGGTCTGCAGCACATCTCGGCGCCTTTCTGACGTATGTCCTGACAGCGCAGGTTCAAGTGGCTCAGTCACTTCCCCTGTAACTTGAGGAACAGTTTTCTTTTTCTTCTTTCTCTTTGCTTTATTAGCTCCAGAGATATCAGTGGTACTGGGCACACACTCACTGGTAGCTTTCATATCTTGCTTGCACTCACAGGGCGTTGCTTGCTTTTGCAGCTCTTCGTCTTTGAAAATTTTGGGGCACACATCTTCCATGTGACCTACTTCACGACAGGCCCAGCATACTAAATTCATCTGTGGGTACGGCTCTCCAGGGGCCACATACGAGTCGTCGTCATCATCATTGTATGGCCTGAAGGGACACTGTTTTTCATGATTACGTGCATTACAAAACAAACATTTCACGTCGGCCATTTTAGAAACCCGGCAGGGACAATTTGCTAGCTGCAATTTCACTCACTTCAGCAACTTACATACAGCACTTGCTAGCTGCAAATTCACTCACTTCAGCAAAAGGCATTAGCTTTACAAACAGCACTTGCTAGATGCAATTTTTTTCTTCAGCAAAACATTTCGGTTTTCTGTTTGGGTTCACGGTGCTATTGCATCCACACTTCACACATTCTCTGTGTATGCTAGAAGCACAACTGATATACACAGTGGGACAGACTTCACTCATAGCATCTGTACTTTAGTTCAGCTGGGCGGCCATTTTAAAGCCCCGCATTTATTTGCAAACCCACAGACTTTTTAGTGTCAACCCGCATTCTCCACCATATGTGACAAACGCCCCTTTTTTGTAGCGCTGACGTCTGTCTGGGTTCTTCCCGACACAGTCTTCTAGGGTTAATTATACAACAAATAGGACCATGCAAAGTATTATGTTGCTTAACTCAGGCTTCTGCCTGCTTTATTTTCATCCAAGTAACGTACTGCAGCTTTAACATGTGTAGGTTAGAGGCACTCAGACATTTTCATTCAGCGGTTCACTTATATCAGTGTCATAGCATTTCACACAGTGTCACTTTTAAGAAATAAACACCAAATCATATAAAGAAATCCTATCCCTTTCAGGGATCTAACTACACATCAGAATCAGCCTCTAACTGCTGCTGGGCCAACTAACCTGGTTCCCCAGCTTAAAACAATGCCCTCTCATTTAGGGTCACTAGATACAGCATAGTCTTTTAGAAACAGCAATAAACATTTGTTTGTCTTATCTGTTCGTGGTGGGAACTCGGTCCCAAGTGTACAGGCAAATCCTCTGGTACTGTAATACTTGGAGGGGCCGTCCACCCCAAAACTGGATGCAGGGGAGCAGCGATACCCCCATCCTCCAGGCTCTAAGGAGAGAGAGTGAAATGCAAACCTCTCTGCTCTAAATACATGTGCATGTGATTAGAAGAGTAGGTGAGGGAGAACTAGACCCATTGTAATCTGTGGTCTGGATTTTCCATCCAGCAGCCTGAGTGAATGTGAAGCTGTGGAATGGACCATTTTTTAACTATTCCTGCACTTTCTGACCTAAAATGGGGCCGAAAGCTGCCTAACATTTTTGGACTATGTCACAATATATATATATATATATATATCTATATATATATATATATATATATATAGATATATATATATATTCAGATGGACATCCAGTAATGAGAGACAGTACACTGCAAATTGTAATCCAGACAAAAAAATGTATTGAAACAAATAGGGCGCTGCAACTAACGTTTCGGCCACCACAGAGGGACCTTCATCAGGGTTATGCGTATACCTTATACATATGGGATAAGCATCCGAGGTCTGCCTGAATATTTGTGTGCCAACTGCTCCTCTCTCTATATATCTATAACTATAATTTTTTTTGTTTTATTTATAAAAATTTTCACCAGGAAGTAATACATTGAGAAAGATAAAACACAAAAGCGCACCAAGATTAGAGATGTATAATGTATTACCAATAAATAAAAATAGTAATCACTTACATGAATAAAATATTTAATAATCCCCGATCGTAACGATGACTGCAGTGGTGGGGCGTCACATAAGGTATGCAGGGGCAATCGCAGTCCTTAGGACACCAACAGAGGGCTTCGATTCCTGCGCATGCGCGCTACGCTTCTCACCACGCTCACACACGTGGATGATAGGAAGCACAACGGAGACAGCCCCAGCGCGCGGGACTGATCTCCCAGGACTGTGATTGCCCCTGCATACCTTATGTGACGCCCCACCACTGCAGTCATCGTTACGATCGGGGATTATTAAAGATTTTATTCATGTAAGTGATTACTATTTTTATTTATTGGTAATACATTATACATCTCTCATCTTGGTGCGCTTTTGTGTTTTATCTTTCTTGTTGACATTTGGTATCGCCGTCGGAGCCTTCCGGTGGAATCCACTTTTGGAGGTTGGGGAAGACACCTCAAAACACGAGAGCAGCAAAAGAACAGAGAAGAATCAACATTCCAGGTTTAAAGAGCCAGAGCGCGGACTGAACTTTTTCACTAGAAGTAATACATTGAGTTACCTCTTGTTTTCAAGTATGTCCTGGGCGTTATGATGACAAATACATGGTTAAATTAAGTTAACTGGGTTATACATTATGTATAAAGACATTGCATGAACTGTTTAAAATATTTTATCTTTTAGGCGTATGACACAGTTACAGATCAGATCAAAATGTGAGCGAGCTTTAGTTTTGAAGGAACTTAGATTTATGGCGGCTTTGAGAGTCTCAGGTAGATTGTTCCAGGTGTGAGGTGTATGGTAAGAGAAGGAGGTGCGGCCAGATACTTTGTTGAACCTTGGTAGAGCAAACAATCGTTTGTAGTCAGATCTCAGATGATACGTATTGCATACGGTAGGGGTGTAGAGCTTGTTAAGATAGGCGTGTAGCTTGTCCAGAAAGTAGTTAAAGGCAGGACAGGAGAGATGAACTTTGCATCTATACTCAAGTGATGGCCAATATAGTCATTTGAACATTTCGCAGTGATGTGTGTGGTAGTTAGATTGTAGGACAAAGCGGCATTTTGAATTGTAGAGGGCGTCTAGTTTGCTAAGATGAGTTTGGGTTATTGTGCCATATACTATATCCCCATAGTCTATAATTCGCATTAACATCTGCTGTGTGATGCGCTTTCTGACCAGCTGGCTTAGGGAGGATTTGTTCCTATTAAGTACACCTAGTTTGGCATCGATTTTGGATGTCAGGGTATCAATGTGCAACCCAATTGTTAAATGGGAGTCAAACCATATGCCCAGATATTTAAAACTAGTAATTGGGGCTAGAATGTGAAACACGCACATATATCTATAGAGATATAGATCACGGTTGCAAGACTATCACCTTGTGACCAATTAAGCAAGTAGTAAGTACCTGTCCTTTATTTCAATGTCAGGAGAGTAGTGACCACCAGCCAGTGAAAACAGAATGCAAAACTACCATCAAGCAGCAATTCTAGCCAATGGGCTGCCATGAGCAGGGGGCAAGGCCTCCCTTACAGCTGATTGACCATGGATGCGGCTGTGAGTGGGAAAGGGAGGAGCTAGGGAGGTAAAAGACATAGCGCTCACTTTGCTACTGGCCACAATGGTTTTCCACCCACCCATCCCTTATGATTAGAAAGTTTAGCATGTAATTAGTCTTTGGCAATTCGTTTCGTCAACGAGTCGAAAAACTGTTATGGTTGTGGGCTATTGAGCAATATTGCTTGTGAAAGCTGTTAATTTATACCATTTTGTTTTCAGAGTGAACCCGAAAATACTTTTTACAAACAAAAGGACTGAAGTTCCTAAAGGAGGGGTTAGTTTGACCAGTTTGCCTCTGTTGCGGTGGTAGTTGGGGGGGTAAGTGCTTGTACTTGCCAGAAGGGGCACGGGGCTGATAAAGCCTGGGCGTAGGGGCGAGTGGGCATTGTCACGGGATGTAAATTTTGGGAGCCCACTCGTGACAACAGCCGGCTCAAGTGGGCATGGCAACGGTTGACGGGTCCAGTGGGTCAAGGGCCGTCTGACCCTTCACGTCACCTATTAAGCGAGCATTCTGTCAGGAACTAGCAGTTACGCTATTACAAATATTATATAATAAACAAAGCCGCAACCTTTTAATACCTCCAGACCGAGTATGTCATTATTTTTATGTGTTTGTGTGGGTACTGGTAAAAGAAAGAAGGAGGGGCTTCCTCGCAGCCTCCCTGGTCATGTCCAGTCTTTATATTGTGCAACTGAAATACATAAAATGTGACTGTTTGGGTTCCGTAGTCCTTGGCACTTCCTTAGCTGCTCTTACTTACTTAATAGTCCCTTTGGAAGATTAATGCTAATCACTCTCTGCTATACTGCGACTGGGAAGTGTTTATTGATAGATCTGTTCCGTTCATATCACTCAGGTTGCAGATTTGCAGTTCGTTAGAAGTCAGTGCTGCCAATACTTAGTTTCTTTTTAAGGTCAAGTATAATGTGTATCTGAGGGAGCCTGCACAGCTACAGTCTTGCATATCAGCAGTGTCAGAACTACCATATGTGCAGCTGGTTCCAACAGCACCAGGGCCCAACACCTTTAGGGGCCCATGCTATACATGCTGGAACACTGTTCTGGCCCTTATTTTAGCAGCCAGAACAGTGTTCCAGATATTATAGAGGTCACCCTCTCTCTCTCCATACCCCCTCCCTGGGCCCTAGCTATGATGTGGTGCCTCACCCGGCGGCAGAAGGAGCCCACGCAGGTGGTCCTAACACAGAAGCTAGGAACCACCTGAATTTGGGCCCAACTTCCGCAATCACTGCCTGTGTTTATTCTCTTCCATCGCAGTCCCTTAAAGATAGGTCCGGTCGGCCTTCCCCCCTCTACCCTCAGGGCACAACAGGTCAGGCCGTGGGGGGTTAACATGTACAGGAGCCCACTGGTGTCTAGTTCAACCCGTACACGTGAGCATATGTGTATGTGTGCATATCTGTATGTAAGCATATGTGTATGTGAGTATTTTGTGACATAGTCCCAGAATATTAGGCAGCTGTCTGTCCGATTTTAAGGCAGAAAGTGGAAAAAAAGGGAGCAAGTGGCTGCTCCATCCCCATGAGTCAGTACACCAAGGAGAAAGAGGCCTGGACAACAGAAGCATTGGCGATCCTAGCGACAAAAAACGCAGAGCTCTAAAATTTGAAGGAGGCTCTGATGTAAACCCATAGCAAGCACTGGGAAGAGGTGAAGGCCCTGAGAGGGGACTTGCAGTGCTCAAACACTAGAAGACTGTGTCAGGAAGAGCCTGGGCAAGCGGTAGCGCTACATAAAGGGAGCAGTTTGCCACTATATGTGTATGTGTGCATATGTGTATGTGAGCATATGTGTATGTGTGCATATGTGTATGTGTGGATATGTGCTGAGATTTCAACTTTACCGGCATTGTTATAATATAATAAGAGAGGTCTTTGTACTGTATGCATCATTGTGGGTTTATTTGTGTGTGGAGAAGGAGCTTGTTCAGCTAATGGCATATGCGTGTTTGTGTAGCATGGGATTTATTTTGCCTCTCCTGTAAACATTCTCTGTACATAGAACAGCATGCCTGTGCGTGTGTGTATTTGCACTGTAATCAATCTCTGCTGTAATGATTCAGGTTTCTGAACAATAGATGGTTTTAGTACGTTAGTAAATGTATGTGTAAATGTATATCTACGTGGAGGAGAAATTTGCCCTGCTGCTGCCCCTGCTGTGCCAGTTTGTTCACAAATGGGACTTGAGAGCAGGATGTACTGTATGTGACACAAACATGTTGCCTCTTTTATTGTGATAATTTTCTGAAGTAACAACCACACATTGTTACTGTACTAGCTGCAACTTAAGAGTACAGAGGATTTCGGTATATACAGTACCTACATTTTGCATCAGACCTGTGAAATAAACAGCCACTGATCCCTGGTTTCACAGGAGGAACAAATCACTATTATATACTCTGTTTTCTTTCTGATAATACATCTCATCATTTGATTACACACTGACTAACTAAACATTGTCCCTAGATTTATGAGGGGTATCAGTGTAATAGTGAATAGTGAATACTCTAAATGTATTAATTTACATAGCGCCATTAATGAACATAGCGCTTCACAGCAGTAATATACGTGACAATCATATAAATAACACAAAGGGGAGATGTGCTTCAGACATGAAAGTAACATTTAGAAAAAGGAGACCCTGCTCTGAAGAGCTTACAATCTAATTTGTTGATAGGAAGCACGTACAGAGACAGTACGAGAGCGTTCTGGTTAGTTCGTCTGCAGGGGGCCAAGGTTTATGTATGACGTGTTAATTATCAGCCATGGAGCTACTCGTATGCTTCCTTAAGCAGTTGTGTTTTGAGGTGGGTCTTAAATGTGGATAGAGAGGGTGCTAGTCGGATATTGAGAGGAAGGGCATTCCAGAGTTTATAAATCCCCTTGTCATTTTAAGTATTTGCGTCTTATCTACGATCTCCTATTTTAACATTACAATTAAAAGTTAATTTTTAGTTATCTGTCACAACGCAATTTCTCCAAAATATTGAGTGAACATAATTAGGGGCTTTCTTTCTCTGTCTTTGTTCTCTACTTGTGAGCACATTCACATCTGTCTGCAACCCTGCCTTTCCCCATTATCTCTTTGCGTAAAAAGCTTCTGCTGCAGCCAGGGATTCTGGGTAATGACATGCAAGTGAACAATTACAGTGTGTCCCTTTTTGCTTCTTGTCCATTTTAACATGGACCCCTATAAGCTTATGCTTGCCTTATCAGACTTTGTATCAAATTCTGCTTATTACATATCACTTTCTTACATGTTGCTTGTGTCAAACAAACACCAGAGCTGAAGTGACATGAGCTTCCCAGGATAACAATCTACATCATATGTAAGAAACACTCTTACATTTTATGCACATGCATGTAAAAAAATATATATTGAATCAAAATAATATTTCATTTACAGTGACATATTCCCATCCCCTCTTCCCTCGGTGTAGCACTTGCTTTCACAATAAGGTTGACTTTAGATACTGTATAAAATAAGTAAAGTTGTGCAGTTATAGTCTACTGTACCTAGATTTTGCATCAACTTTGGATGGGTAGTCAGTGTCTATAGTAAGGGAGTAAGTCATAACTCATGGCACATTGGTTAACAGACAACAAAATCTAACATGCCCTGATCATCCATTCACTTATTGGCCGACCACAAATAAACTGTGTAAAAGAATTTGGGCGTTAAAATTCTCCCAGGAGGGGCATTGGCTCATCTCATGAAAAATGTCATCCCCGCCTCCAACAACCAGTCATTGTAATGATGAACTAGGCACTAAAACGACCTCCTTGTTTTTTGTTCTGATCTCTGCTTATAGCTCCTTCTGCTACAACCATCATATCTCTGATCTCTCCTTGCTGATGTTAAGTCTGTCTTGAGTTCAATCGCACCGCAGAGAGATTAATACTCTCTGGCAGTCTCAGCACTGAGCTGTCCTAACCTATATATCAGGGATGTCATGTATTCTGCTATCCCCTACTGCCTCAATGACTTCACGCTGGCACTGTGAGAAACTCTATGCTTCTGTATTGCACATCCGTCTAGACTAAAGGGGTTAAAACTATTATTTGCAATGCAGAGTAGTAACTCTGTGTTTAAGTGCAGGAGTGCATCATACTGATAAATTAAGGTGGGGTATCTCTCTATACATCCAATTTTCAAATGGTTAAACAATAGGTAAGTACCCGTCTTTGCAATTATAGTAAGACCTCTTTAATAAAAATTCAGTGTTTGCACAGTAAAAGAGGCACTGCATGTAAGAAGCGGACGATACATTCAGAGTTAACCCATTATGTCACTGATACCAACTACTGTATATGCTTGTTGTTTGTCTGATTAGTAGACTATTATCAACTTCACAATCCAAGCCAACAAGCAAACTCAAGTTTTTAAGTCGAAAAGAAAGAAAAAGCTGTTCTTCAATGTGTTTGCTGGTTTTCTTAGCCCAGACCTGTACTATTTGTGTAACACCATAGGCTGAAGCATTGTGGAATTTTTCTTTTTTTGTTTATATATATAGCTAGGTCATCTGATGGCTACTATTGTGCCCTTGGGCTGGCAGTAAACCCTGGTACAATCAGGTTGCCAGTAGTTGATATGGGGTTTTCCCCCTCTGAGGAGCGGCACTTGAGTGACAGCGGGTGGCGGTGACATCAGGCCTGGGCATGACCAAAAATGAGCCAGACCTGGTGCCCTCCTCCTGGCTTACTTAAGGGCAGTACCACTCCAAATTAGAGTGTTCCTTCCCCCACTGAGGAAGGCAGGTCACTCAACTGGGAGCCTGCGATTGGGACCTTCCCTTGTACTCTTCCCTTCGGGGGAGAGTGAGTGTGGACCATGCCTCTGCTAGGGAGGTGGGGAAGAGCTAGGACGGCTGTGGGTGCCCTTGGCCTGTTGTGGTGGTCCAGGGACCATCCTTCAGTGAGAGCTGAGAGTACTGCATCAGGCAGAAGCCTGCCGTGTAACTGTGCTGTACAGAAGACAATAAACCGTTCCTGTTGTTATATACCTCCTGCCTGGTGCGTGACCTTACTTGGGGGAGAGGTAATAAGTTCTACCGTGGGAGATCACCTTCAGTTCCTGGAGCCTACGGCAGATGGAGGCGCTGCACTGCTAAAGAGATATGTGGGGTAGGAACCCCAGAAGCCTGATCCTGTGTCCCCACTACCCTAGGCGGACAACTCAGCCCTCCTGTTACCAGCAGGTATATGCACCATACACCGTAGTAATGGACAAATCTCCCACCAGGTGGGGGAAACACAGTTACATATATGTGGCAAAACAGAATTAGGTGAGCTCAAACATACCCCTATAGTGGGCGCATGCTGATTGCGAAAATAATTTGGCCATACATTTATGGAAAACCAATACAAGAACTGTGTACTCCTCCTAAATTGTCTTGCAATTTATTCGTGAAATTCTGCATGTTCCTAAGTCTTAAAACAAGGGAGTCATTTAGTTGCACCTTTTTGATCAAAAAGGAATTCAGCCTGCTAATCCCGTCAGTCAACTCCATTTTAGCATATACTAAATGCATAATATTTCTTATTATCTTGAAGACTAAACGTAGTGAAATATGTGAACGTGCCTAAAGGATTAAATGAATGAAGCATGTATGCTATTTGCAATTAAAAGTGGCAAAAACAGAAATAAAATTATGAAGGAAAAATTGTGAGTCCACAAGCAGTGGCGTAACTATTGTGCCGCTAAACCCCGGCACTGTTGCTGCGGTCTCTGTTTGGTGTGGATTCGGGGCCTTGCTCTGGGGACGGGGCCTTGACTGCACACGGGGAACTCCACCTCCCCTGCCTAATTCCCTGTCCAGTTCCCTGCCTTGCATTGCTCAGCACTCGGCACCTCCCACACAGATGAGTCAGGAACAGCTCTATAGAGAGAGGAAGTGGGTGTGTGTATATGTCTATACAGTACGTATACATGTGTGTATATGTATGTGTATACATGTGTATGTTATTAAACGTGTGTGTATATGTGTATGTGCATATATTATAGTGTGTGTGTGTATATAGGAGGAATTGAATGTATGTGTATGTGGGGGAGGGGGGAGGAATTGTGTGTGTGTGTGTGTGTGTGTGTGTGTGTGTGTGTGTGTGTGTGTGTGTGTGTGTGTGTGTGTGTGTGTGTGTGTGTGTGTGTGTGTGTGTGTGTGTGTGTGTGTGTGTAGAATTGAGTGAGGAGCGTGGTTGTGTGTAGGGTTGCCAGATGTCTGGTTTTGAACCAGACAGCCCGCTATTTTGCCCCTGCGTTTGGTATAAAATGAAAGTAATACCGGACATGTATTACCTCTCTACGAATGCAGGGTGGCTGCTGGGGGGGGGGGGGGGCAGCTGCCAGTCAGAGCAGTTGCCGCCATGCCCAGCTCTCCCCTGCTGCAGGCTTCTCTCTCACTGTCTGTCCCACGTCGAGGTGCTGTGATGCTGACGTGCGCCGGGTCCTCTGACGTCAGCGCCGGAAGTCAGCTTGGTTTCTGGTGCGCGCCGGCGTGAGAGGGAGGCCCAGCGTGTGTCAGGGAAGGGAGGAGGACAGTAAGATGGGGGAAGTCTAAGAGGGGAGACTGTGAGGGGGTGAGGACAAGGGGTGTAAGAGGGGGAGTGCTTGCAAGGTGACCGAGGGGGAAACAATTTATTTTAAGGACCTAAAAGGAGGGGTCAAACACCTCTAAAAAAAACTATTTAGCAAAACAGATTAAGGTGAGCTCAAATGTGACAGGATTATATGTACCTGAAAGAATAAAGAAATTATATATATATCTCAGAAATGTGGAAAAAGAAATGCAATACATTGGTACATTATAAAAGTTGTAATTAATATGAAGCATAGGGATTACTTATTGCAGCCATATTTCTCCCCCACAATATTTTATGCATGCTGTTTACAAATAATTTTAAAAGGGACACGTATCATTTTCAACTCAAGTTGCATTTTGATTTGATGCGGGCTTCTGATAAGTCAGGCAATTGCCTGCCCTCTGCTGTTTTCTCTTCCATGTTGCAGAAAATGGACAGGAGGCCAAAGAAAGGGATCCATCACCCTAAGGCTGCGCTTATAGTGCCTTGCGATGGCGACGCAACGTCGATCCGAAACAAATACATTAACTCAGTCGCAAGCACTTACAGTAAGCCCGACGGAGCGACGTCGTGCCCAAAATTTTTGAAGCCGAGTAAATTTTATTTTTTTAGAGACAGTCGCCACATGTGGCTGTCTCTAAACCAATCAAATTGCGTGACCAGCCCCTTTTAGTGACGTCACTGGCCTTGTCGCCAGCGGCGTTGTTAAAAATCAAATTACAACTTTCGCCAGTGGCGACGGCAACGGGTGACATCATCGGTCGCGTCGCTTTCACCAGCACTATAAGTGCAGCCTAAGACAGTGTTTGTTTTTCAACAGGGGCATCCCTAAAGGTATGCAATTTTTGTGTTATTTGAAAATTATACCAAATATAGAGGAATTTGATCTCAGATGTGCTATTAGAGATGGTTGGGGTTCTGTACAATACGTCTGATCTCAGATATGTGATTAGAGAGGGCTGGAGTTCTGCATAATTTCACAATATAATTATAGGGTTCTGTAACCAAAAAAAAAAAGTTGAAAACCACTACTCTAAGTCTCACGTGCTGTGTGTGCCCTGTGTGGGTGAAGTCACTTGACAAACTCTTTGAGATGCCTTATCTTCTGTGACAGGCAGCAGTACCTCCAGGGGTTCCATCTGCCCACCCTCCAAATTGCAATCTCATCTTTGCAGAGAGAGTTGTGAAAGATGTACTTCTCTCTCCCAATTGATTACTTTCTTTCACATCACTCTCAGTTCTCCTCTCCTCCTCCATCTCAAAATGCAAAAAAAATTGTAGGAGTTAATTACTAAAGTCTCCCTGCTGCAAAACTGGCACAAAACCGCTGTCCAACTGGCGCGAATCCTATGCAAAAGCATTGCACCAGATTTATCCTTTGCTTTCTAAAGGATTCCTTGACCTTAGAGCCTGCGATAATGCTCCCAGATGCCTGCAAATTACTGTAGTACAAAGACAGACACACAAACACACACCAGGTCTGGAGGTTCAAAGGCCACAACTTTTATTGAATACAACAAAAGAACAAGATAATTGCCAACCCTGCCAGAGAGCTCCACTCATGGGTAAGGCCAGTGGTACACAACCGTACATGCCTGGCCACTGAAATAACTCGTCAGTTGCGAGAATGGACTCCAGAAACCCAAAGCCCAATGAGCACTACTAACTTACCAATAAAACTACCACCTGGCTTTACCATACCACAGAGCCCCATCGGGCAAGGTTAACCCGCACTTACCCCCCAAAAGCCACCACCAACGTGGCTATTTAACAACCCTTAAATTATCCCCACATCGCCAGACCTGCCAAGACCTTCTCCAGCCCATACTGAATGGTAATTTTGAATAAACCAAAGCTGATGTTGGACAGATGTAACCCATCTGGGCCGAAACAACCCACTACTGAGTGAAAATCAGGATTACAAACTGACCTGTATCTGCGCTAAATCCCTCTTAATTGCATAGATTAAGTCCAGCGATTTACCCATGTCATTACCTCCATCACGAAGTAATAAAACCTGCAGGGGCCTCCTATTTCTGGCAAGAACCAATAACTCCAGTATCAACTTTTCCCACCTTAAACCCCTCTTGTACCACCAAGACACTTCTGCTTAGTTTCTACGCAAACCCAATGACTAGACTGGTGCCTGGTCACACAATGTTGAAAGGTCACGCTGACCATTTGGATCCGAATTGGTTTAACGGAAATTTGTAGTAGACTGCTGCAAAGGTTTACCCCTGCCCTGCCCCTTTGGATGCACTTGGAAATGAGGTGGGCACCACAGCATGATGAGCACTCATGACTGAATCGGCACTCGCTAAACCTGCATTGGCCATTAAAGGCCCAGCATTGACCCTTTCCACTATTGGCCGACAGTCCGGTGGATACCCCGCTGCCAGCCACCCCAAGGAAGGGAGCTGGCTACTGTGTTGTCATGAGTTCTATCCATAAATCCATCTCCTTAGTATCCCAGGGCAACTGCTTACGAACTGCCATTTTGGAGTAAAACTGCTCATAGAGCCACCAGGCCATTTCCGCTATAATTTCTATGAGCAAACGCAACCACATCCTGGTATTTGAGCAGGGGTGAGGAGATTTTTTTGCCCATCACACTAGCGAGAATAGAAAAAGCCTGAACCACTTGGAAAAAGTCTGGGGGAATAATTTTTTTTTCACCATCCTCTTTCTTAGCCACACCTTTCTTACTAGACCTTGCTAATATTGTGGACAAGGCGAGCTTGTTCCAGTGCGTCTTCTCCGTAACCCTGTGAGTACTGTGTTACGGACTTTGCTACATAGCACACTTGGATGTTTCATGCTGCAACAGATGAGAAAGGCTTCTGATCGGATAGGAGGCTGTGCATGCAGATTTTTCCGAGTGAAGCAAGTCATCTGTATCCAGGAGTGATGGTGATATTAAGCTAAACTAAAACATATACTAAAGCGCTCAACCTATTAACCTAACTTAACTACCTACTTGTGATATATAAGTCTCTAATTATTAATTCCTCTATAAATGAATTTATAATGAATATGAACTGAATCCTGCAATCTAATTATTAAACTGAGGAAGTGGCTGCCTATGGACGAGAATGACACACCTATCCACAAGGAATGCACAATCAATACTGAACAAACACTACAAAACATACAATAAACATAAATGTCCTTGGCGCACTATCTGGTGAATAACCTGACAGTTAGAGAAGTCCAATTGGTCCTTGATGATAGGGATATTAAATCCGGAATCCAATCTTTTCTGGAGGTCCTTAGAGGTAGTTGAATCAAATCTGTATTGATATAAAAGACAGAACAACCATTGCGCAGTACTTCTGGTCAAACTTCAACTCCCCCACCGTTGCCAGCTACTTACATAAAAATGATTATAAAAGGGCCTCAAAAGGTATCTTTCACTTCTTCCCCGTCACCTTAATTCTGCTATGTTGCCAGGTGGGATGACTCCTCTGATAAGAGGGAGGCCTCTCTCCAGCGTGATACCGGAAAATAAGGGAATAGGGCCAATGGTATGATACCGTCACAATTTTAATACAATAAAAACAAGACTATAAATCAGTGCACTCACATGCTTATAGTCCCTATATACGTGGTACAATGTGCCGTCCGCTTGCGTGGCAGGATGCTGGGTTGCTGCAGATAGGGGTGAGATTCAGCGTGTGTCCCCGCTTCGTGGCCTCGATTCGGAGCGCCTCGTCTCACACCGATGATATCACTGCTCAAGCTCCCCTTTTCCTCCGTGCATGCGTGGACGTAAGCAACGTAACACTGCTACAGAAACTCCACCCTACGCGCGTTTCGTGACTGCTGACGTCACTTCCTCAGGGGCAATGGAGTGTCCATGGTAGTAAGGGCTATTTAAACCCACCGGATTATCAATGCAGGGCTCCCATTGGATATAACCAAATTGGAAACCCCTGCTCATTACGTTGCACAATTAATCAATGTACAATCAAATGATATCATTAATACATGTAAATCAGATATTATAAAATTATAAAACCGCATTAGCACAAAATTAACTCAACAGAAGACAGGTAATTAATGTGTATGCTTATAAAATGAATTCGGAGGGGGTTAACCTATATTGCACAGGGGATTACCCTCTATTGCATCTAATAGAGAACTCAGAGGAAAGATGTTTATTGAGGTTGAGGAATATACTAGCAGATATCTAAACAATATTATATTGATCTATCCATTTTTTAAAAATGAAGCCAGATCAAACTCTATATTGAGTCCTTTTGGGGTCAGAGTTTTTAGAGTATATATCCAGAAGCTTTCGCGTCTGGATATCAGATTTATTTTATCTCCCCCTCTCCAATTTTGCTTTGGGCATTCAATTCCCTTACAGATTAACCCTGCTGGGTTCTGCCCATGCTTCAATCTAAAGTGGTTGGAGACACTATGTGTCTCCAAACCCCGTTTAATATTGAATACATGTTCTGCCAAGCGCCGCTTAAGTGGTCTACCTGTTCGCCCCACATATTGAAGCCCACACGGGCATTCCAACAGATAGACCACAAAAGGGCTCCTGCAGGTGATGAAAGACCTAATTGGGAATGATATACCTGTTATATTTGATTTAAAGTCTTTACATTTTTGACCATATTTGCAGCCTATACATTTATTACATAAAAAGTATCCATTGAGTTCCTTTAACCATGTAGTGTTCCGTGACTTTACCTGGTTAAATGGGCAACTTGGTGAGAGTTTTAATTTAAGGTTGTCAGCCTTTTTAAAAACTATCTGTGGATGCTGGGGTAATATATTTTTTAGCTTCACATCACCAAGTAGGATACTCCAATGCTTTTTAATTATTGTTGTAATTTTATTTGCCATGCCATTGTATTTCGTGATGAAAGGAATAAACTCTACCCCATCTTTTTTAATTATGGTCTTTTTATTCATTTGAATTAATTCCTCTCTATTTGTGTTTTTAGCTGCCTCTAGTGCCTTTTTTACCCTATTATGGTTATATTCCCTTTCAAAGAACTTGGTTTTTAGTTCGTTGGCCTGTGTGTTAAATATTGCTTCCTGTGAGCAATTCCGTTTCGTTCGTAGAAACTGGCCTTTGGGAATATTATTTATCCATCTAGGATTATGATTACTCGATGCTAGTAAGTAAGTGTTTGCATCTACTTTCTTATAAAAGGTCTTAGTTTCAATTAATCCATTTTCAATGAATAAGGTTAGGTCTAGAAAATCAATGGTGAGTGGATTTATATTGAAGGTAAATTTTAAATTCATATTATTGTTGTTAAGATACTGTTGGAATTTACCCAAATCTACTTCATTACCACCCCAGATACATAGCACATCGTCGATATAGCGCCTCCATAGCACCAGGTCCGCCCCAAATGGGCTGTTGGAATGGATATAGTTTTCCTCCCACATGCCCATAAATATGTTGGCATAACTAGGGGCGAACCTGGTACCCATGGCAGTGCCACATACCTGGAGGTAGTAATCATTATCGTAATTGAAGAAGTTATGGGTAAGGATATATCTAATCCCTTCTATTATAAATTCCCTAAATCCCGATTCGAGACTATCATCCTGCTCTAACACTCTCCTAATGGCCTCCACACCTTGGTCATGATTGATGACAGTGTATAGAGAGGTCACGTCACACGTGACCCATATATAATGATCCTCCCACTTAAGATCATTTACTATATTTAAAACATGGGTGGTATCTCGAAGATACGATGGTATTTGAGAGACATATTTTTTTTTTTTTTCAAAGGTTTTTATTAGGCAAATACTTATTTCACAGTATACATGTTATATATGTTAATACAGCCTAATACAAATTTTCTCAATTTTTTGGTTAAAGAAACCAGAAAGAGAGAGGAAAGCTCATCGCCCCCCTGACCCTCCTGGGGTAGAGAGGGGAGCGCGAGAATGGAAACAGAGAGTCAGAGTATGGAAAGGGAGAGGGGGGAAGGTGGGGAGAGGGGGGGAAAGGGGGGAGGGGGGAATATCTGTTGCTTATCACGTCCTCAGAGTATTTCTATTGGAGTTTCTAGCCTCGTTTTTTTTTTTTTTTTTTACTTTGTGTTTTTGAGTTAGGGGCGTGGGGGTGCCATATGGGTTAACCACGGGTCCCATGTTTTATTAAAGGAGTCCGTGGATCTTTTTAGGAAAGCCGATAATTTCTCCATGTTCATTACCTCTTGTATTCTATTTTTTATCGTTTGTCTTGAGGGGGGAGACACTTTCTTCCAGGCGGCTGCCACTGCACATCTAGCCGCTGTTAAGATGAAGGAGATTAATTTACCTGTTGGTCGGTCCACATTTTCTAAGGGCCTGGCCAACAGGTAGGTCAGCGGGTCAACAGGGATTTTGAGGCCGGTGACCTCTTCTATTAATTTTTGAGTGGTTCCCCAGTATTTTTGAATTTCCGGACATGTCCACCAAATGTGTGCCATGTCCCCCTTTTGACCGCAACCTCTCCAGCATAGATCGGACGCCTGGGGGTAGATTTGGTTTATTCTAACTGGGGTAAGATACCAGCGGAACAGTATTTTATATATATTTTCTTTGATTGTGGTACATATGGAGGTTCCTGAGGCATTCTCCCAAATTCTTTCCCAGTCCTCTCGGTCTATAACTATGCCCAATTCTGCTGCCCAATGCAGCATATAATCATGGGTGGGGGCTTCTATAGCCCTTTCTAATACTGCGTAAATTTGTGTTATAAGACCTTTCTGGTGGCCTGTTTCTCGACAGAGCCGCTCAAAAACTGTGAGAGGGGGAAATTTCAACGTTGGGGATAAGGTACGAACAAAGTGCCGAATTTGTAGATACTTAAATACGTCCAGCCTTGCTATTTCATATTTGATTTGTAGATTTTGATAGCTCAGGAATTCTCCAATGCTCAAGAGGTCAGCGATCGTTCTAATATTTTTTACTTTGAATTGGTCGAATTGTCTGGGCTCACAACCAGGAGGGAATTTCGGGTTTTTGTGAATTGGAATGAGTTGGGATTGGGGCGAAGTGAGCTTAAATTTATATTTGCATCTCGTCCAGATCTCCCATGTATGTCTCATTGGGCCTAATTTAAGTTTACTATTCTGCATGTCTTCCCTGCTCAGGGACCAAAGGTAAGCTGGTAGTGAAGGCGTTCCGGCGTAGTATGATTCTATATCTAGCCAACAGTATTGGTTTGGGTTGGCATTCCAGACTACTACCTGTCGCAATTGTGCGGCTAGGTAGTATTTGGTGATGTCTGGGACACCAAGTCCTCCTCTACCCCTTGATGCCAGGAGAACTGTCCTAGCGGTTCTGGGTTTCTTACCCTGCCAAATGAAGTGGAAGATTAGTTTTTGTATGTGTTTTAATTCTGAGCCAGGGATGTGGACCGGGAGCGTCTGGAAATAGTATAATAATCTGGGGAGTATGTTCATTTTAACCGAGATCATTCTCCCGATCCATGATATTTGATATCCTCCCCATTTCGCTAGGTCTTGTTTAATTTTCCGGAATAAAGTCGGGTAATTTTGTTGATATAGGGATTGGTAGTTCCTCGCTATCTTTACTCCCAGATACTTGATACTCGAGGAGCTCCAATGGTAATTAAAGTTTAATTTGAGGAGTTTCACCTCTGGCTCTGGCAGGCTTAAATTTAATGCTTCCGATTTATCGTTATTGATTTTATAGCCTGATATATCTCCAAAATCTCGGAGTTCTTTTTGGAGGTTAGGTAGGGATGTTTGGGGTTGCGTCAGGGTTAAAATGACATCATCTGCGAATAGTGATATTTTGTGCTGCCTGTGTCCAATTTCTATTCCTCTGATGTCTCTATTTGTTCTTATTGCCGCTGCTAGGGGTTCTATGGTTAATGCAAAGAGGAGAGGAGATAGGGGGCATCCCTGTCGAGTTCCATTAGTAATCTCAAATCTCTGGTTACTGCCCCCTGGTAGTTTTACTGTTGCAGATGGATTTTGATATAATCTACGGACTCCTTCTAGATATGCGTCTTTGAAGCCGAATTTGCGCATAACATGGTCCATGAATAGCCAGTCTATTCTATCAAACGCCTTCTCTGCGTCCAGGCTAAGGAGTAATGCTTTGGTCCCTGTGAGATGGACATGTTCAATAATGTCAATTATCTTTCGGGTATTGTCCGAGGCCTGTCTGCCTGCTACGAATCCCACTTGGTCTTTATCTATTAATCTTGGTAAAATGGGATTCAATCTATTTGCGAGTATTTTGCTATATAGTTTGAGATCACAGTTAAGCAGGGAGATTGGACGGTAGCTTCCACATTGCATCGGGTCCCTGCCTTCTTTGTGTATTATGGCCAGGCTGGCTAGGGACATTGATGAAGGGATTTGATTTCCTTCCATAAAATCGTTAAATGTTCTGAGGAGATGCGTGGATAATACTGGCAAGAATCTCTTATAGTAGACATTAGTGAAGCCATCTGGGCCGGGAGACTTAGTGATTTTTAATGATTTGACCGCCTCTTCCAGTTCCTCTTTTGAAATCTCAGCGTTGAGGACTGTGTTTTCCTCTTCCGTTAGTGTGGGAAGCTGACACTTATCTAAGTATTGTGCTATTAATTCGGATGCTACTGATTCAGGACGGCCTTTTTTGGATCTTAAGTTATAAAGTTCGGTGTAAAATTTTGTGAATTCGGCTGCTATTTTATTGTCACTATGTTGTATCTCACCAGACCTACTCTTGATCGCCGTGATTTGGGATCGTTTATGCACCCCTCTTAATTTAGTCGCTAAAAGTCTGTCTGCTTTGTTACCTTTATCATAATATTGTTGGTTGGTCCACTTGAGGGCTTTCTCAACATCCTCCAGCTGGATTTGTCTAAGTTTTGCTCTAGCTGTTGTTAATGTCTTATATATTTTTTTTGAGGGGTTAGCTTTATGAGCTTGTTCTATTATTTTGATATCATCTGTGAGCTCCTTTATTATTTTTTGGCGGGCTTTTTTCCTGTGGGATGCGATGGAGATGATTTTCCCTCTAATGGTTGCCTTATGGGCTTCCCACAGGATTGCTGGTGAGGAGACGGATCCTGAGTTAAAAAAAAAGTAGTCTCGAATAGCAGCTCTGATCTCTCTTTCTATCTCAGGATGGTTGAGTAGTGAGTCATTTAGCCTCCATGAGTAATTTATTGTCTTTTCGAAGGGTGTTGTCAAGGTTATGGTAACCGGGGCATGATCAGACCATGTGATCGGTCCTATGTCGGAGTTGGTTGTAGCCGCCACTACATTTTTTGTGGCCAGAAAGTGGTCTATTCGAGAGTAGGTCTGGTGAGGTGCTGAGTAGAAGGTATAGTCTCTCTGGCCCTGGTGTTGGGTTCTCCAGATGTCCACCAGTGAAAACTCGCTCAAGATTCCCCTGAACCTTTTCCCTGTGATTTGGGAGGGGGTTGTACGGGGAGGACCCATTGTGGTTGATCTGTCCTCGGTGGGGTTGAGGACCATGTTTAGGTCCCCCCCCACTATCATCGATGACAGATATCCCGGGTCTATGCCCTCGAGTACTTTCTTTAGAAATTCGGTTTGGTTCTCGTTTGGGGCATATACATTGATAAGAGCGATCGCTGAGCCCGCTAAGGAGCCATATACCACTAAAAATCTACCCTCTGGGTCCGCAGTTGTTTTGATATGATTGAATGGGGTGCCCTGCCTGATGAGGACAGCTACACCCCTTTTTTTGCTAGTAAATGATGCGAAAAAACACATTGGGAACACTTTTTTGAATAAATTTGGGGGGTCTTGTGATGTGAAGTGGGTCTCCTGTAGAAATATGATGTCCCCCCCTGATCTTTTCATATCTTGGAGTGCTAGTCTCCTTTTTCGGTTGTTCTGGAGGCCCTTCACATTGAGTGATGTGAATTTAATTGTGGATTGGCTAGTCATTTGGGTTCTTTTTTGGGTGGTATCGTGAGGCCTCACCTTTCCCATTTGAGAGGCCTTGATTCAGTAGATCTGAGTCTGGTTTGTATCTCTGTAGGTGTGGGGTCTGCGGATTTTTTTTGCCTGGAATGGCTATTTTAAGCTGAGGTGGGGGGGCGTGGGGAAGGGTCAGTGGGGGTAGGGCATAGATCAGCTGGGACAGAGTCAGCTGATAGAGATAGGTTGTAGCGAGGCCTTGAGAAGGTCTCAACAAACTTTTGCCAGCTTTAAAAACAGCCGGCATTTGGGCTATAAGAGCCCTTCTGGGGTGGTTCCGGGTCAGTCCACCGTTGGACGTCTGAGGGGTCCAAACCCTCTATAGAAATTACTTAACCCCTTTTTTTTTTTACGTAAGTCCTCAGACCACAGGGTGGGGGGGGGGGGGGGCGAGGGCATGAGTCAGGCAGTTTAAACATTTCACCTTTTTTGTACGTCATCTGTTATGTAACATTACATCATGGTCCCATTATGCACAATTTGGGGGGGGGTGGGGGGGTGGTGGGGGGGGTGGGGGGGGGGGTGGGAGGGCGGGGGGGGTGGGGGGGGAGGGTGGGGGTTGGGGGGTGGGAGGGTAGTGGGGGGTGGGGGGGGTGGGGGGAGGGGGATGGGAGGGTAGTGGGGGGGGGGGGGGTGGGAGGGTAGTGGGGGGGGGGGTGGGAGGGGGGGGGGGCTGGAGAGGACGGGGGAGAGGGGTAGGGGGGGCAGGTGTGGGGGAGGGGGGAGGGGCTCGTCAGAGCCACTCCGACAATATGGGCATTTCACATTTTTGTTTGCTGTGTCTGTTGCATAACCCTATATACTAAACATACTATACACTGTCTGGAAATTAGCCTAGACACATTTAGTTTTCCTATGAGCCTCTGCTTCCTCTAGGTGCTTTTCCCAAGGGAGATCATAGGTACATATCATTTATTACATATATTTTTCAACTTTTGAATAACATCCGGGGGGGTGGGGGCGCAAAGGGGGGGGGGGGAGGGTGGTGGGTTTAGGGTGGGGGGGGGGGGTGGGAAGGTGGTGGGGGGTGGAGGGGGGGGGAGGGAGGGTAGTGGGGGGGGGGGTGGGGGGCTGGAGAGGACGGGGGAGATGGGTAGGGGGGGCGGGTGTGGGAGAGGGGGGGGGGGGCTTGACAGAGCCACTCCGACAATATGGGCATTTCACATTTTTGTTTGCTGTGTCTGTTGTATAACCCTATATAATAAACATACTATACGCTGTCTGGAAATTAGCCTAGACACATTTAGTTTTCCTATGAGCCTCTGCTTCCTCTAGGTGCTTTTCAAGGAGAACATAGGTACATATCATTTATTACATATATTTTTCAACTTTTGAATAACATCCGGGGGGTGGGGGCGTGAAGGGGGGGGGGCAGGGAGTGGGGGGGGGGGGGACGGCGGGGGGGGGGGGGAAGAGGGGGGGGAGGAGGGGGGGGGAAAGGTTGATGGAACATTTCCAGCAGTAAGGACATTTCACATTTTTGTATGTTGCCACAGTAGTACCACTTTATACAGTGAGTGTCTTATGTGCTGTTTGAGAATCAGTAAGGGCACTTTTAATTTCCTTATGTATTTTTCTTCTTCTGAATGCTGTCCTACGGGAAGATATAGGTGTACCTCCCCCGTTTCGTGTGCCTCTTAGCTTTTATTTAATACTAGGGGGGGGAGGAGGGGGGGGGTGAGGGAAAGCATAGGTGCATCTCACCCCTTGTATAAACTCCTTAGCTTTTTGTTTAATACTGGGGGGGGGGATAGGAAGGGTGGGAAGGCTTAGGTGCGCCTCGCCTATTGCCTATGCTTCTCAACTTTTATATAATTCTGGTTAGGGGTGAGGTGGGGGGGGGGTGGGGGTGAGGTGGGGGGAGGGGGGGGGGGTAGGGGGAGGGGGGGAGGAGGGGGGGGGGTAGGGGGGAGGAGGGGGGGGATGATTGAACATTTCAAACAGTGTGGGCATTTCACTTTCTTGTATGTTGCGTCTCTCGTACCAATCTATGACATAAATATACTGAGTACTGTCTGACAATCGTCCGGGGACCATTTAGTTTCTTAAATATCCCTGCTTCCCCGGGTGTTATTCCACGGGGGGGCATGGGTACATCTCTTGTTTCGCATATACTTCTCAACTTTTATATAGCACCGGGGGGGGGGGGGGAAAGGGGGGGGGAGAGGGGGGGATGTGTATGGGGGGGGGGGGGGGCAGCGACCCATTTCCAACAGGACAGGTGTTTCCCAGTTTTATATATACTCTCTATGATCCTCTGGGAGTCGTTCCAGGAGTGAGGGAAGTATGATGGGGGGCCATAGGGGTATTTTATTTATTGTTTACACTTCTTTATTTTTATGTATGGGGGGGGGGAGGCTATGTGCTTAGGTTATGGTTGAAATGGGGAGGGGGGGAGGGGGGGGGGGTGGGCTGCGGGGTGTCTTCCATAGCATAACATTTTATTACTTTACTCACGGCCTTCAGGGCGCCTAAACCTCAGTCTGTGTTTTTTGCGTCCCTTAAGGTCAGCTCGGGTGATTCAGTTCCTCTGGGCCACAGTTGTTCTTCACCGCCCGAGCCGGTGTGTTCCTCTTCGGTCCGGGCCCCCCCGCCGACGAGCCATACCCCCCCCCCCCCGCACCCCAAGCAAAAGAAAAGACCATCCCGAAAAATCGGGGGCAGCTGGCCTGAGAGAGGGGGGGGGGGGGGGGCACACAACCCCGCGGGGTCACCAGAGAGACTGGAGGCCGGGGCTCAGCAGAACAAGGCCGAGGACCGGCTCTTCTAGCGTATTGGGATTGGGGGAGTTACGCTCCTGCTCCATCTGATCGGGCCGGGTGTGTACCAGGGTTTCAAAGCAGCCGGCGGGGATCAGCTCCGGTGCCCTCGCGGGAGTAGATGACACGTGGCTTAGTATGGGGAGCGGTGTCCAGCGTCGTCTCGATCGGGAAGTCGGCAGCTCCTCTCCAGGTACTGCTCCGGTTCAATGGGGTGTCCTCCAATGTGGTCGTGGGCCCCCCCCCCCCCCTCGGGATCACCTAGGGAAGGGGGGGGGGGGTGTTGTTTGAGTGCGGTGGCGGCTATTACTGCTTGTCCCTGGAGTGCTGGGCCCGCGATCCTCTCCCGGATAGCCGAGGCGGGTCTCCTGCTGCTCATTGGATGACGGGTTGTCTGGTAGCCATCCTTGTGGAGGATTTAGGCCCAAGGCCTTTGCAAATGGGGCCATGTCCGCAGGGTACTTCAGGGACAGGAACTTTCCGTTTCTGTTCACCGAATAAAACGTTAAACGGGAAGCCCCATCTATACAGGATTCCCTTCTCACGAAGAAAGTTAGTCAGCGGCTTTAACTCCCGTCTGCGGTCTCTTGTTGCTTTTGACAAATCATTGTAGACTTGTAAGGTCTCATTTTGAAATTTTATTTCTCCCATGTCTCGGCATGCTGAGATGATTTTTTCTTTGGAGGTGTATTTATGCATTTTTTATTATTATGTCCCTCCTTCGTTTTGGGATCATCTGACTTGGGTCCCAGCGCACGGTGGGCTCTGTCCATTTCTAGCTCCTTTCTTCTAGCTCCCCACAGACCAAGTTGAAGAGCTCCAGGAGGTAAGGCCTGATCTGTTCCTGCGTGACCGGACTCTGGAACACCCCTCACACGGATGTTCTGTCGCCGGGTCACGCTTTTCCTGTTCCTCCATGCCTTCCTTGAGGAGGGAGATCTCTTCCCCTAAGCGGCTGATCTCCTCTTCTGCCTCTCCCTGTCTTTGTAGGATTCGGAAAGCCTGTTCTCCAGGGACGTGGTCTTTTCTGTCAGCCCTGATATTTCTTTTCTAATGTCGCTCACTGCAGCCCGCAATTCCGTTTGGAAGGAAGTTTTGAGTGTAGCAGCCATGCCTGCCATCAGTTCCTCCAAATATGCCCTGGTTATTCTGTGTTCTGGGCTTGTAGGGGGGTTTTCGCTTGGCTGGGTCTTTTTCCCAGATTGGGAGGTAGCACCATGCGGTCCGCCGCCATCTTGGGGATTCATATTGCCGTCCTTCCCCCGCTGAGACGGTGAGAAAAATTTAGTGACAGGGTGGTTATTCGCTTTTTTCGTTTTTGACATCCCCCTTCTGTTTATTTATCCGGAGGGACTAATTTCATCCAGAAATTTTAAGTTTGAGTAGGGGTTTTTGCGCTGTTTAACCCGCGGGTTTCAGGAGCTCCTCTAACAGCCGTCCATGTCGGGTGACGTCACCGGAAGTTCCCCCTGAGAGACATATTTTTGTAATGCAGAATCAATAAACTGGGACAGATTTGAGGTCATCGACTTAATCCCAGAAATTATTGGGCGACCGGGGGGATTCCAGAGATCCTTGTGGATCTTTGGTATGAAATAGAATATTGGAATCCTTGGCTGTTCAATATCCAAGAATTCCAATTCCCCCTTTGTAATTATACCATCTGTGAATCCCTTATCTAAATATTTATTTAGGGCTAGCTTAAACTTAGCCGTTGGATTCCCTGGCAACTTTTGATAGGTCGTGGGATCACTGAGTATTCTCATGGACTCCTTTTTGTAATATGCTGAGTCCATGATTACAATACCGCCCCCCTTGTCTGCTCCTTTGATTACAATTTGAGTATTACTCTCTAGGCTCTTAACAGCATCTATCTCTATTTTGGTCAAGTTGTGTTTATCAAACTTAAACTCGCTGGTGGCCTTCTCTAAATCCTGAATTACCAATTCGGTAAATGTCTCTATAAAATTACCCTTAACATGTTTAGGATAGAAAACAGAAGGTCTTTTAAATTTATTTGGTGGACTCACCTGAATGTTATTTGGATTATTGTTTGCCTGCATAACCTCTCTACTCACCGCATCTTTAAGAAAATATTTTTTGAGTGTTAGTCGTCTGACGAATTTTTGAGTATCTATATATAAATCAAACATGTTAGGTCCCTGGGAGGGGGCAAAATTGAGCCCCTTCGAAAGGACCCTCTCCTCAACTTCGGATATTTGTTGGCTGCTAATATTAAACACATTGCTGACCTCTACCTGTGGCTCGCTTGGTCTGACTTTTTTCTCTTTCCTCCTTCCTCCTCTTTTTCCTCTGAATCCTCTATTCTTTTGCGTCTCGCAGTTCGTGGGGTATCTTTTCTCCCTGTTGGATTGTCTGTCTCGCTGTTTCTCCTCGGGGGGAAATCGTAATCCCTGTCGTGATCTAAAAAAGACGTTTGATGTTGATTATTTTCATGGTCCCTAGATGGTATATGGTAAGGTCTAAAGCCATTATTTGGTCTAAAAACATCATCATAACCTCTATGTCTTTCTTGTGGTCCATCATGATAGTAGTCATGATGTCCATAACCTCCATGACCGTTGGTATACCCTCCCTGTGGTGGACCTTGGTATCTATAAGGTCCATTCCTATATGGTGCTTGTGGACGAGCTCCAAAAGAGGGGCGTTGTACTGCTCCCTTTTTATTAAGTGGTTTGGGTACTTGGTTACTATCTTTTTTAGATTTTTGTTCCTCCTTAGTTTTTGTTCCCTTGCTGACTGGGGTGGTTTTAACCTCAGCGGAGGTGATTTCTTCTACAATAAGGACTTTCTTCTCTGATTTCCAGTCCCTCTGTCTATTCTGTTCATAGTCTTTTTTATCCCGTATATATTTTTTCTGTTTTGTACTAATGACCTCCTTCTCTAGTTTTTCAATCCTTTGTGTAATTTTCTCATCCAATACTTTGTATTCTTTGAGTTCAGAGAAGTGGCTCAATTTACCTTGGATTTCTGTAATCTCTTTATCCAAAACATCTAGGGATCTAGTTCTATACTGAATAGACAGGTTCACTAAACCAAATGCACATGAGTCAAGGAGATGGTTCCACTCTTTCATGAATTCCTCATTCTCTGTCTCAAGTGTCGGTACTTTGAGGACCCTCAGTCCTCTCGGTATCCGTTTCTGTTCTAAATATTTTTTCAATGCTACTACTTCCCAGATCTGCCTCATTTCTTGCGTGAGGAGTTTTTCTACTTTATTAAATAGAGTGTCTAGAGTTTCAGTGTCAACATCAATATTTTCCACCTCTGTGTCCTCTGAAAAAATATTATCTAAATTACAACTGCGAAGTGCTCGACTAGAAAAAAGTGTCATTTTAAATAATGGTTGGCTGCTGATATGTGTGATGGATAAAACAAGTGATGGTGATATTAAGCTAAACTAAAACATATACTAAAGCGCTCAACCTATTAACCTAACTTAACTACCTACTTGTGATATATAAGTCTCTAATTATTAATTCCTCTATAAATGAATTTATAATGAATATGAACTGAATCCTGCAATCTAATTATTAAACTGAGGAAGTGGCTGCCTATGGACGAGAATGACACACCTATCCACAAGGAATGCACAATCAATACTGAACAAACACTACAAAACATACAATAAACATAAATGTCCTTGGCGCACTATCTGGTATGTCCTTGGCGCATATATCAGTATTGATTGTGCATTCCTTGTGGATAGGTGTGTCATTCTCGTCCATAGGCAGCCACTTCCTCAGTTTAATAATTAGATTGCAGGATTCAGTTCATATTCATTATAAATTCATTTATAGAGGAATTAATAATTAGAGACTTATATATCACAAGTAGGTAGTTAAGTTAGGTTAATAGGTTGAGCGCTTTAGTATATGTTTTAGTTTAGCTTAATATCACCATCACTTGTTTTATCCATCACACATATCAGCAGCCAACCATTATTTAAAATGACACTTTTTTCTAGTCGAGCACTTCGCAGTTGTAATTTAGATAATATTTTTTCAGAGGACACAGAGGTGGAAAATATTGATGTTGACACTGAAACTCTAGACACTCTATTTAATAAAGTAGAAAAACTCCTCACGCAAGAAATGAGGCAGATCTGGGAAGTAGTAGCATTGAAAAAATATTTAGAACAGAAACGGATACCGAGAGGACTGAGGGTCCTCAAAGTACCGACACTTGAGACAGAGAATGAGGAATTCATGAAAGAGTGGAACCATCTCCTTGACTCATGTGCATTTGGTTTAGTGAACCTGTCTATTCAGTATAGAACTAGATCCCTAGATGTTTTGGATAAAGAGATTACAGAAATCCAAGGTAAATTGAGCCACTTCTCTGAACTCAAAGAATACAAAGTATTGGATGAGAAAATTACACAAAGGATTGAAAAACTAGAGAAGGAGGTCATTAGTACAAAACAGAAAAAATATATACGGGATAAAAAAGACTATGAACAGAATAGACAGAGGGACTGGAAATCAGAGAAGAAAGTCCTTATTGTAGAAGAAATCACCTCCGCTGAGGTTAAAACCACCCCAGTCAGCAAGGGAACAAAAACTAAGGAGGAACAAAAATCTAAAAAAGATAGTAACCAAGTACCCAAACCACTTAATAAAAAGGGAGCAGTACAACGCCCCTCTTTTGGAGCTCGTCCACAAGCACCATATAGGAATGGACCTTATAGATACCAAGGTCCACCACAGGGAGGGTATACCAACGGTCATGGAGGTTATGGACATCATGACTACTATCATGATGGACCACAAGAAAGACATAGAGGTTATGATGATGTTTTTAGACCAAATAATGGCTTTAGACCTTACCATATACCATCTAGGGACCATGAAAATAATCAACATCAAACGTCTTTTTTAGATCACGACAGGGATTACGATTTCCCCCCGAGGAGAAACAGCGAGACAGACAATCCAACAGGGAGAAAAGATACCCCACGAACTGCGAGACGCAAAAGAATAGAGGATTCAGAGGAAAAAGAGGAGGAAGGAGGAAAGAGAAAAAAGTCAGACCAAGCGAGCCACAGGTAGAGGTCAGCAATGTGTTTAATATTAGCAGCCAACAAATATCCGAAGTTGAGGAGAGGGTCCTTTCGAAGGGGCTCAATTTTGCCCCCTCCCAGGGACCTAACATGTTTGATTTATATATAGATACTCAAAAATTCGTCAGACGACTAACACTCAAAAAATATTTTCTTAAAGATGCGGTGAGTAGAGAGGTTATGCAGGCAAACAATAATCCAAATAACATTCAGGTGAGTCCACCAAATAAATTTAAAAGACCTTCTGTTTTCTATCCTAAACATGTTAAGGGTAATTTTATAGAGACATTTACCGAATTGGTAATTCAGGATTTAGAGAAGGCCACCAGCGAGTTTAAGTTTGATAAACACAACTTGACCAAAATAGAGATAGATGCTGTTAAGAGCCAAGAGAGTAATACTCAAATTGTAATCAAAGGAGCAGACAAGGGGGGCGGTATTGTAATCATGGACTCAGCATATTACAAAAAGGAGTCCATGAGAATACTCAGTGATCCCACGACCTATCAAAAGTTGCCAGGGAATCCAACGGCTAAGTTTAAGCTAGCCCTAAATAAATATTTAGATAAGGGATTCACAGATGGTATAATTACAAAGGGGGAATTGGAATTCTTGGATATTGAACAGCCAAGGATTCCAATATTCTATTTCATACCAAAGATCCACAAGGATCTCTGGAATCCCCCCGGTCGCCCAATAATTTCTGGGATTAAGTCGATGACCTCAAATCTGTCCCAGTTTATTGATTCTGCATTACAAAAATATGTCTCTCAAATACCATCGTATCTTTGAGATACCACCCATGTTTTAAATATAGTAAATGATCTTAAGTGGGAGGATCATTATATATGGGTCACGTGTGACGTGACCTCTCTATACACTGTCATCAATCATGACCAAGGTGTGGAGGCCATTAGGAGAGTGTTAGAGCAGGATGATAGTCTCGAATCGGGATTTAGGGAATTTATAATAGAAGGGATTAGATATATCCTTACCCATAACTTCTTCAATTACGATAATGATTACTACCTCCAGGTATGTGGCACTGCCATGGGTACCAGGTTCGCCCCTAGTTATGCCAACATATTTATGGGCATGTGGGAGGAAAACTATATCCATTCCAACAGCCCATTTGGGGCGGACCTGGTGCTATGGAGGCGCTATATCGACGATGTGCTATGTATCTGGGGTGGTAATGAAGTAGATTTGGGTAAATTCCAACAGTATCTTAACAACAATAATATGAATTTAAAATTTACCTTCAATATAAATCCACTCACCATTGATTTTCTAGACCTAACCTTATTCATTGAAAATGGATTAATTGAAACTAAGACCTTTTATAAGAAAGTAGATGCAAACACTTACTTACTAGCATCGAGTAATCATAATCCTAGATGGATAAATAATATTCCCAAAGGCCAGTTTCTACGAACGAAACGGAATTGCTCACAGGAAGCAATATTTAACACACAGGCCAACGAACTAAAAACCAAGTTCTTTGAAAGGGAATATAACCATAATAGGGTAAAAAAGGCACTAGAGGCAGCTAAAAACACAAATAGAGAGGAATTAATTCAAATGAATAAAAAGACCATAATTAAAAAAGATGGGGTAGAGTTTATTCCTTTCATCACGAAATACAATGGCATGGCAAATAAAATTACAACAATAATTAAAAAGCATTGGAGTATCCTACTTGGTGATGTGAAGCTAAAAAATATATTACCCCAGCATCCACAGATAGTTTTTAAAAAGGCTGACAACCTTAAATTAAAACTCTCACCAAGTTGCCCATTTAACCAGGTAAAGTCACGGAACACTACATGGTTAAAGGAACTCAATGGATACTTTTTATGTAATAAATGTATAGGCTGCAAATATGGTCAAAAATGTAAAGACTTTAAATCAAATATAACAGGTATATCATTCCCAATTAGGTCTTTCATCACCTGCAGGAGCCCTTTTGTGGTCTATCTGTTGGAATGCCCGTGTGGGCTTCAATATGTGGGGCGAACAGGTAGACCACTTAAGCGGCGCTTGGCAGAACATGTATTCAATATTAAACGGGGTTTGGAGACACATAGTGTCTCCAACCACTTTAGATTGAAGCATGGGCAGAACCCAGCAGGGTTAATCTGTAAGGGAATTGAATGCCCAAAGCAAAATTGGAGAGGGGGAGATAAAATAAATCTGATATCCAGACGCGAAAGCTTCTGGATATATACTCTAAAAACTCTGACCCCAAAAGGACTCAATATAGAGTTTGATCTGGCTTCATTTTTAAAAAATGGATAGATCAATATAATATTGTTTAGATATCTGCTAGTATATTCCTCAACCTCAATAAACATCTTTCCTCTGAGTTCTCTATTAGATGCAATAGAGGGTAATCCCCTGTGCAATATAGGTTAACCCCCTCCGAATTCATTTTATAAGCATACACATTAATTACCTGTCTTCTGTTGAGTTAATTTTGTGCTAATGCGGTTTTATAATTTTATAATATCTGATTTACATGTATTAATGATATCATTTGATTGTACATTGATTAATTGTGCAACGTAATGAGCAGGGGTTTCCAATTTGGTTATATCCAATGGGAGCCCTGCATTGATAATCCGGTGGGTTTAAATAGCCCTTACTACCATGGACACTCCATTGCCCCTGAGGAAGTGACGTCAGCAGTCACGAAACGCGCGTAGGGTGGAGTTTCTGTAGCAGTGTTACGTTGCTTACGTCCACGCATGCACGGAGGAAAAGGGGAGCTTGAGCAGTGATATCATCGGTGTGAGACGAGGCGCTCCGAATCGAGGCCACGAAGCGGGGACACACGCTGAATCTCACCCCTATCTGCAGCAACCCAGCATCCTGCCACGCAAGCGGACGGCACATTGTACCACGTATATAGGGACTATAAGCATGTGAGTGCACTGATTTATAGTCTTGTTTTTATTGTATTAAAATTGTGACGGTATCATACCATTGGCCCTATTCCCTTATTTTCCGGTATCACGCTGGAGAGAGGCCTCCCTCTTATCAGAGGAGTCATCCCACCTGGCAACATAGCAGAATTAAGGTGACGGGGAAGAAGTGAAAGTTACCTTTTGAGGCCCTTTTATAATCATTTTTATGTAAGTAGCTGGCAACGGTGGGGGAGTTGAAGTTTGACCAGAAGTACTGCGCAATGGTTGTTCTGTCTTTTATATCAATACAGATTTGATTCAACTACCTCTAAGGACCTCCAGAAAAGATTGGATTCCGGATTTAATATCCCTATCATCAAGGACCAATTGGACTTCTCTAACTGTCAGGTTATTCACCAGATAGTGCGCCAAGGACATTTATGTTTATTGTATGTTTTGTAGTGTTTGTTCTGTATCCAGGAGTGGTAACATGTACCCTAAACATGCCCTGCTTGTTTGAATAACCTTCATGTACGTGCATTTCTTACAATATATATATATATATATATATATATATATATATATATATATATATACATGTAGAGGTATCAGTACCGTATTAGCCGAGCTTCAATAATCAAAAAAATAAATAGATGATACCGTTCTGTGGCTAACAAAATGCTTTTATTTGTGCGAGCTTTCGAGATACACTGATCTCTTCTTCCGGCGATGTTACAATGAATGAAGCAAGCAAAAGCTATACTATAAACAGTGTCTATTGAATGTTATCTGTGTGTTATATATATATATAATGTTATTATATTATGATTTATAATATAAAGAATTCAAATCCCTAGCAACCAAAGGTGGCATTTTTAAGAATCACGAAGAAAAAATACTTTTACTGTTCTACATTAATCATTCTCTAAAATTGGAAAATATGTGATCATATCACAATGAACAACTTTATCTGGATGAAAAGGGAAAAGTACAGGCACTATTTTTGTTATATCTTTATTTGACTGGTTAGGAGTGACTACACATAAATTGCTCCTATGATGAAAGAAAGGGAAGAATAAAGAGACTTATGAAACAGAAATTCAAAATAAGTAGGAACGAGGAGAGGATAGAAAAGGAGATATAGGAAAAGACATAAGAACAAGGGATGAAGAAAGAAAGGCGGTAGACAAACAAGGAGAGTAAGGGAGGTGAAAATGCACCAGCACTAGAACGCATAACGAGGGTAAAATATAATTAAAAGCGAATCTTTTTCAAAACACATTTGCTGGCCCCAGGGAGAAGAGTTTTTAATTTTTAATGTTCTGTCGAAACAGGTTAGGGTATTAATAACCACGCTTCAATGCCATCTGTATTTGTTCCACTTGTGGCATTTATGATGGTTATCCACATTAATAATTTTGCCGTTAAAGTCCTTTATAATTTCTGAGAACTGTTAGTTCAAAGAAAGATGATATTAAAGATGCCACATATCACAAGAGGCTGCTCTAACACCAGTCTATTAAACATTGTTGAATGCCAGGGTTAGAGGAAAAACTAATATTGCTGTTTGTAATTACTGTTATATGCTTTAGTGCCGCGTCTTTTAATTAATGGATAATGTCACTGAAAGGGAATGTTATGGAAGGATAATGGTCTCCTGCTGTAATATAAAAGGTAAAGCGTTTATATATGAAAGGAATACGGAGGCAAAACTGATGGGTTTATTATCAGATAACAGATACTGTATGTTGGCCTTTCGTTAAGACTCACTATGGGCCGTGTTTTTTTGTGTGGTGGTATTTGAAACGAGATATTGCGGCCCATTGAAGTGAATAGGCTGCAAGGTTTCTTGCGGCACCAGAAGGCCACATTTGGCCATGTTTTCAATGTGGTGCCATTCCATAAGACATTATGAAATTGCACTGAATTGAAAAAAAATGCCCACATGTGTATTGCACCATATGATTACATTCAAATTAGAATTTTGAACGAGTTGGAAACCAGCTTACTCTGAGAGACATTTTTCCTTAAAACAACAGATACCATGTTCGGCATTTACTGCATGTACAAATTTTAATTCTGATTGGTTATAGCTCCATGTTCTGGGCCAATTAGAAGCCAGCTTGGTAAACCAGTTCCTTTTTAAACATCCTGAAGATCTTTGTTTTTCTGGGTTAGTAATCAAATATTAATTTATTAGACACAGTTGTATGTTTTCCTTTTACATTGTATATTTCCAAGGAAGGATGGGTCAAAGCAGTGAACGTAGGGCTTACTTAGTGGTATGCCCTGTGGAACTGAATGGGGTTTCTATGCTCTGTCTAAGATAACAATCTAAGATAACAGGCTTTATATTTATTTGTAACTAATTGGTGATATACAAAAATTGGCTGAAATATAAAACATATCAGTTTATCATGAGGTGTACATATTGATTTTAGGGCAATCTACAGTAAGTAAGCTTAAATCTAAGGTATATTCTAAGATTAGTATAAATCTCATTATTTTCAAAGTTATGAAAGCAGGATGACTTTAATAAAGTGGTTATTATATTATTGTGTACATTGTTAGCTTTATATAGAGAACATTGCAGCTATTTTGCAGAGAATATTTATTTATAAAATGTTTTACCAGGAAGTAATACATTGAGAGTTACCTCTCGTTTTCCAGTATGTCCTGGGCACAGAGTTATGATAAAAAATAATATATGGTCACAAATACATAGTTACATAAGTGAACAGGGTATACATTATATACAAGACATTGCATGCACAGTTAAAGATAATATATATTATAGGCGTATGTGACAGTTACAGAGCAGAATAAATGTGAGACGGCTTTAGTTTTCAGAAAAAAGGAAAATGTCCCAAGCGCGCAGACTCAGATAATGGTTCCAAACATAGGAAAAGGGGAAGAAACAAAAACACAGTGGTATAAGGAGGGTAGTAATGCCCAGTGTCTAAGGCCTCGGCCATGTTTAGCGCTTGCTTGCGGAAGCGTGCTGAGGCGCGCTCCCGCTCAGCACTGAGCCCCTACAGTCGCATTAGAGCGGCTTTAGTAGGGGCTCACCTGCGCTTCCGCGCGCTTGCAAGAAATACTTCCTCAGTGATGTCTTTAGTTTTCAAAGAGGAATGAAGATGGGGCACACGGATTTCCAAAATAAAGAGATTTATTAAAGCATGTATGCTTTAATAAATCTCTTTATTTTGGAAATCCATGTACCCCATCTTCATTCCTTTTTGTATGCCGTGGATTGGATGCAGCCGATAGTACATTGATGGGAGCACCGGTAATTGTATCACTCTTTATCATTGTGGTGTGCAGCATTTACTCTTTGTTATATCACTTTAGTTTTCAAAGAACTTAGACTGGTGGCGACTGTGAGAGTCTCCGGTAGATTGTTCCAGTTTTGGGGTGCACGGTAAGGATGAGGAGCGGCCGGATACATTGTTGCTGAACATTGGGACCATGAACAATCTTTTTGTAGGATCTCTAATGGTAAGTGCTGAATAAACAGGCATACGACAAAATGTAGCCATTCGAGTTTGAAATGGGCAGAAAACACTTATGATTGGAATCCACATGTGTGTATGTGTATATATATGTGTGTGTGTGTGTGTATATATATATATATATATATATATATATATATATATATATATATATATATATATATAGTGATACCTTTTTTATTTGGACTAACAATTTAAGTCATAGGACAAGCTTTCGAGAGTTCTCCTCTCTTTGTCAGGTCGGCAATACTGATTAACAAAGGAATAATGTTGTTGCACGGTTTTGTGCCATTATCAGTGTCTATAAGTTTGTTATGAAGTTTTCTGTTGACTGATTTTTGTTTGAGGTTTGGATTTGCACAGCCGGAACCAAATCGTAACCTAAAATGCAGTTTTTGCATGGCTTGGACAGACGAGAACTGTTTCATAAATATGATGATATATGTTTCCAAAACCACATTCTCGCTGTTGAATGAATAGGGCCCTACACCTCAAATACCCCACTAATCTTCTTGTGCAATGCTACACACACATTCTGCCCAATATAAACCTACAAAATGTAATAAGGATTTCAGTGTGTGGAAGCAATTAGGGCAGTGTAGCAGTTAAAATAATCCGATGCTTAGTAAAACTGTCCCTAGGGTGGGATACGCTGGCATAGAGGTACAGAGTGGCTTTGAAAATACATCTTTTATCTTCCAAAGTCTAATTAGAAAGCATCACATATTCACAGTAACTCTGTGCTGACACAGGCAGCAACGCTAAGCACCAACAATAAAGAACGAGATCATAAGCAGCTCAAATGACAAATGACTTCCCCATAAATCATGCGTTCAAACTGAGTGTCGCTGCCAAAAAAAATGCACTGCCTAAAGCAAATCGTTCCAACATAATATCCACTTTTGGGTGCAGCTGAAACTTTTCTCTGGGCTTTTCTGCAGAGTAATAGCACTTCTGTCACTAAGCTGTATTGTTTCAAGACTTTGTAACCCTTGTTCCCCCCCCCCCCCCAAGACTCAACTGATGTATCTAGGGTGCGTGAGGGCAGATTACATGGTTGTGGGTGGTGCATACCTGTTTGGAACAGGAGGGCCTGAGCTTCCCGCGATGATGTGGGGGAGACAGGACTAGGCTTCTGAGGTATTGGCCTCCATGTGGTCTTAATGGTGCAGCGCCTCCATCTCCTATAATTCCCAGGGATGTGGGAAGAGACCCTTATAGAAGAACCCCCTTTGGTCCCGGGGTGAACACTGCAGAATCACTCGGCACAATGTTGAAAGCACAGAGTCTTTATTGTACTCACTGTCGGCAGAGCAGTAATAGCTGCACAGCAATACAGATACACGATATGCCTCCTCCTCCTCTCCCACCAGATCGTTCTCCGCAGGATGGTCTGAAGGGTATCTTTCTCCCTGCCTCCACCCGCAACCAAGGCCCTATGGGTGGGGCTAGCTCTTCCCTCACCCCCTAAGCAGGGTGAGAGGCATGGATCCACCTCTAAACCACTAGGCCCTACTCCTCAGGAACCTAGCTACACTCTCTCTCCTACTATCTGACTGTACAGCCAGACACTCCAACCTTCCATCGGACCTCCTTGATAACTCTCTTCTCTCTCTCTCCACTCCTGAGCAACACTTACTGCCTCCCTGAACTGACTCCAACTCTGGGAGTAGACAGACTGACTCCAGAGCTCCAGGAACCACTACTAAGTTTGGTCAGCCCCGCCCCTCATGACATCAACAAGACCTCCCCTCTGCATAGGCCGGAAGCAGAGACAGGCTTGTATTAATCAAGCAGGCAGGGCTTTGCAAGGGGGGAAAACCCATGATTACTACTGGGGCCTGCCTTTAACAGGGCTTACCACAGTAGTACAGTAGGAAGATTTAGTAGCCCGTGCTGTTTACAGGGGCTACAACTTGTAAAACCATACTCGAAAGGACACATACTCTGTTTCTAAACTTCTCACATGAAGGTAGCATTGAGCCAAACCTCTTCCCTACATTCATAGAAGAACATATTTATAGCACTTCTACAAATACGAGAGCACACAAACCTACCTTCTCCTAAACCACAGAGACATCAGGTGCACATGCTTTTCATTGTAACAAGGACCTAAATTACAGATGCTTCTCACCCCTTTGTCTCACCTAAATACCAGGGATTTAGGAACTATGAACTCCTACAAAGTGATCACACCCACTACAGCACATACTTAGCCGTTAAAAACTCTGCTGCAAAAACAAAGGGGCATACACACTGGTTAGTCCAAAATAGGAAGATGGTCTAGTGGTAACCAAACACCTGACTGAGTTTCATAACAGTGTAGCAAAGTTTTGGGGAGCGCTGGTGTCACCAAATATGAAAACCATAAAAGTGGAATATGTTCTCAGCTGGGTATAATCTACTGAAGATTTTCTATAAAGTGGGGACTCACATTTTCTTAAATAAAAACCAGAATTTTCCAAATGTTTTTTGGTAGATTTTTTCAGGTTTAGATGGGTAGAAGGTGGTCCTGGAATCACTTGTGATCTAAAGTTCTAAAGGCCAATTCATCTATTTTCTAGCTATCTACACCTAACATACATTCCTATATTTAACTACTACGTTTTTAATATTTGGTGACACATGCGCTCCCCCAAAACTTTGCTACACCGTTCCCCAAAGGAGAATCTTGGACCAGTCCCCATATGTATGGTTTTGAGCTACATTTTTGTTTCTCAATATTAAGATATATGAGCACTAATCACTTAACTTATTTATTTATTTATATTGTGTATCCTTTTTCACGTTGCATTTGCACTGATCATGCTCACATCTGTTCACTTTGTCCTATTAGACCAGGATTAATGAAGCACTTATTAAGCACCAATAGCACCGTATTATTTGTATAGAATATACAATTTTGCTGGTATACTCTCCAAATCAGGAGCCCTCTTCACACTCTCTTCTTTTCTTGAGTATCATAAAAATCAGAGCAGGGGGAGAGAAAAATGGAAAGGTAGTACAGGTATTTTTTAAGCTGTAAGCAAAGGATAATTCTTGACCCCACACTATTGACATATAATTTATTAAACTGTTTATCTCATACCCTGTTGATTGCCACTATTCTGCAAGGAAGAGCAGGGTGATAATGGTAGTTTCTTTTAGGCAAATTACAGTTGTCCCTTATTTGGAGTTACATACTGCTGCGGCCAAGTTTATTCGAGCATTTGCCCGTTCTTGGCCGCAGCAGTATCCTGGCGCGCGCCGGAGGGTGACGGGCGCGCGCCGAAGCAGCGGAAGAGCGCCCTCCGATCGGGGCGCTCTCCCTACCGCTGCCGGGTCCGCCGGGTCCCCTGGAACCCCCTGCCGCCGTCCCGCGATCGCGGGACACCAGGGCTCCCTCGGGGAGCCCTGGACTCGCGTGCAGGGGGCGCAGGCTCCCGATGACGCGTGACCGCGCGTCAGTGATGCGCGGCACGCCGAGGGGCGGCCACTAGCAAGCCGGGAAATCTCCCGGCTTGCGGATCTGGCCGCAGTGTGATAAAGTGTGTCGGTAGTGTATTTTAGAAGCCACTCGGGAGAATGAATACATTAATTACGAATATGAATGTTATTGGATTATTCGTTTTATACCGACATGCATTAGTGTGTGTGTATGTATTGTGAATCTCACACCACATTGCAGTCTCTTTAAGTCCCAATTTAAGGCAGGAAACACTGTATTTCTTATATGGGGTTTATTTACAGGGATTAAATCATATGATAACAGGCCCACCGTCCCTTTAAGTCAAACAAATCATAAAATAAAATACCTATTCCCGTTTGGGACAATAACTCAACTTGGCTTCAGCCCTTTCTAACCACAGCTGGCCAACTATACTGGTTTCCAGCTTAAAACATACCCTGGCATATGCAACAATGTATACAGTATGCACACAATAATAAAGACGTTGCCGCTTCAACAAGGTCTCTCCTCCTTTCCTTCCTTAGGGAAACTCGGTCCCACGTGAGCTCAGAGAAACTCTCCTCTGTAGATCCGCTGTCAAGGGCTGTGCCAGCCTTTCTTCTTTAGCTGGGGAGCACTTCTCTGTCCCCCTGTCAGGATCTGCAATCTCTCACTCTGTATCTCTCAGCATGTGTCTCTCACACATGGCAGCTCTCTGTTGTCACTATTAAAAACTCCATGAGCAATCAGTTCAGCCTTCCTAATTAGGCATCAGCGGAACGAGCTACTTCTAATGAGGATTAACTCTCTGAGTGCTGAAAAGGTCCCTCACTGCACTGTTCCAGCACCCAGGGGACAATGATGGTATCACAGTATATATACACACACAAAAGAAATATATATTAGAGCCAAACAAAGTGTAACAGTGTTATACAGCCAGTTTGTGAAAATATAGTAATACGTGTAGTATTCAATGTATGGGCACATAAGTGCCTCGTAAGACAAACATACATAAGTGAAGATATACATAAAAACTATATATAACAACAAAAAAAACAGTGCTGTAAAGTCACATGTAGATTGTTCTTCCTGGATGAAATCCCGGCAGGTGGAAGGGTCACGGCTGCTTCCAATGGGATAAACCACATATGATAAGGAACCTAAAAGAAACCGCACGCCCTATAACGTAAAAAAAAGTGTAACCCTTTAATAAAATGGAGGGGGAGGGAAGCAAGTGCAGTCACATGGGAAGGGATTTTAAAAGCAGTGTGTGAAATATCCGCAGCCAGTGATCACATACGTGTAAAACCTCAGTCCTGGCAATCCTCTCGTAACAGATATTTAGAGCAGGTCTGCTGGGGACTCAATCTGGAAAAGTCCTGATAGAAAGGAGTGTCCTTGATGTTAGGGAGATTCAGGATCTCACATCCAAAAGTACACGGATCAGGACCCAGCCTCGTCAATCTCTTTGCATGATGACGTAGTGTTGTCGTCCTAATGAATTTCGTCACACAAGATGGCACCTTCAGAGGATATGAACAGATATTCTCAGAAAGCTTTAAATAGAATGTCAGTGCCTACCAACTGGAATGTCAAGCCATATTGGGTGATATACCCTTAAAATGCTAAATTCCCAGCTATAATCTATAAAGTCCAGAACAACTAACACCTAATACAAAACACAGGGCAATATACCCCTAATGCACTGGAAGCCAGGAATAGGCTAGCCGATCTAAAATAGCTATTATATTTCTATAAACATAAAAACATAAAACATATTGTGAATAATAGAACCTCAAAGGGAAACATGACCAAATTAGCTTAACACGAGCAAACTATGCAAATTAGAATCTAGGGCCAAAAGATTGAGAAAACAAACTTCTGATACCAGAGTCAAGAGTCTAAAGGATTGATGGCTCATAACTTTATAATAACATTCAATCAATCATATATGTCTATACAGAAGATTCTGAATAAGCAATGGGAAATCCTTATGTGTGATCCTCATCTTGGGTCCACAGTGCCAAAGTGGGCTCCTGTTATTTACAAAAAAGCCAGAAATATTAAAGGAGTATTGACCCCTAGTAAAATTAGGAAATGTGGTGCACTGACTCTGCCGCCTCTCTGTCTTCTATAGGAAATCATAGCTGCTGTATGATTTCATAGGCATGGTGAAACATGGTGGGATGAAACTCATGACTGGGTAATTAATTATGACTGGGTAGTTAATTAGAGGGTTATTCCCTTTTTTGGGAGGATCAAACAAATAGAAAAAGAGGAGGTGGAGTATGCTTATATGTGTAGTGCACTTTCCCCCCCAGCACCTGGGAGATGTGTGTAGGGGTGATGCTTTACCTGTGGCTCACAGGAAGCCTGAGCCTGCACACACAACCTACCCCTTCCTTGTCCCAGCTCCGACTGGCATGGTCTGCAGCTCACCAACTGTAGCAATCTCCAAACAGGGGAATCCGGCCGGCGATTGGCTGCGTCGCGCCAGGTGGTATATCGCCCCTGTGCATTCCGCCGGCACCCCCACGCCCCGCAGGTAATCGGCATGGGAAGCCCAGAAGGGAACCTGGCCACATACTGTACTGTATGTTAAACCGGATCTAAAACCTATTATAAGGGAAGATGTTTATGAAGGGAATGATGAAAATGTAGATGTAAATATGGGCGTGCGCTTTCTTCTCTCTCTCTCTCTCTCTCTCTCTCTCTCTCTCTCTCTCTGTCTTTCTCTCTCAGAACATAACTGGAGGCAGCAACAAATGGGTATTTTTGTTCAAGGTTTTATTCTTTTCTTTAACACTTATGGTCTTAGAGCATTTGACTTTGTGGCTTTTTATTTTGGAATATATTTTATTTTTTGTAATTGATGTTTAAAGCCTACCAACTTACAGTACCAGCCACTTTGAATGTGTTTTTACTTTTTCTTGTATACATTATCCAATTATAAAGATATATATTTATAAAAACGATATTATATATATATATATATATATATACATATTATGTAGCCCCGGTCTATTTTCCTCCTTGGAGACCCCCCTCCTTGAGTGCCAAGCGGTCGCGGGTGCCGCCGGAGGCAGCGACGGACCCGCCGGCACGACGAGAAGGTGGGGGCTGGAGAAGGGAGCGCTCAGAGTCCCGGTGGCGCACCCGACTAGCGGGGGCCGCCATTACAGTTGCGCGCGCATGCGCCGTGATCGCGCATGCTCAGGAGAAGCTAGGGAGTTGCGGCGGCAATTAGGGACTCGGGCATGCGCAAGGCAAGTGCGCACGCGGCCCCAATGCTATAGAGGCCTCCACGGGACTACAGTTCCCATGAGGCTTAGGGCCAAGCACCCCAGGTGTCACAGAGTGGCCAATGGGAGCGCAAGGTTACTGGGAGAGCCGATTGATACATTTCGCGTGTTTAGGAGCGAGTCAGTTGGACTTGGGAGGAGGAAGGGGAAGGCAGGATGTAGGGAGCAAGTGGCAGGTAAGGTAGTCCCCAGGTCACAGGCAGGCCCCAATCCCCAATAGGGTAGTGGATAGGTGCTGAGGGAAGGCCCTTAAGGTAGGGACCCTGCCCTTAGGTGTGTGTGTGTGTGGTGTGGAGACTTGTCAGTGACACAGCTGTCAGTGTTGTGTGCGCTGACAAGGAGACACAGGGGTTGAGTGCAGTGCGGGTGCTGCAGGTACCCGGTTGAGTGCAGTGCAGTTGCTGCAGGTACCAGGTTGAGTGCAGTGCGGTTGCTGCAGGTATTAGGTAGAAGCTAGTGAGAGGGGATCCAGGAGGTGAAGGAAGAGGTAGTGTGGGTGCAGGGGGTCTGGGACCGCCTGCATAGGACAGTTCTACCCCGCAGGCCCCTAGGAGTATTCCCTGAAGTCACCGTAGGTTGCTGTGCTGCAGGGACGCCCTATAGTGGTAGAGAGCATCACCCCTTACTGAGTACCAGTTAGGGACAAAGCACAGAGTTGCGGTTGTGGCGAGTCATTTGGGACCAGACGGCTGGACATTGAGACCCAGGAGGCAGACCGCTGATTCGCCTGACCCTTTGCGAAGTTGTTACCGGTCACCGCCATGACCGGAAGGTATTATTTACATCAAGTGCACCAACACCGGTCAACAGGCGCTGATCCCGCCTTAGGCATAACTATTTGGGGACACAAGTGAAGTGGCCAAAGGACCGAGCCTATACCAATATAGTACTATACATGGACACGGTGTGTGGGGCACGCCGTGAGGGGACGGAGACGTTACTCCTGATGAGAGTGGCCGAGTCACTAAGGTTATATGAGCGTTAGAGTATAAGGTATATGTTATGTGTTATTACCACGGTTCTTCAAACAAAGGGATAAGGTACTGTTGCGTTACAGTAAATTCAGTTGCATTCATATGTATGTTGTTGTATTTCTTGCCCAGAGGAATCTCACATCATGGGGATCCTGGGTAAGTGGAGGTGCTGCGCTATAAGTGTTACCCCAGGCTCCGAGCTAGCGGAGGCTCAGATCTCCTGGAGCCACAGGTGCGTGCAGTTACCCGTAGTTCCTTTGGGAGCGTCAGAAAAAGGGCTACATATATATAATATCGTTTTTATAAATATATATCTTTATGTTATGATATATATACATACCATCACGTTTTAAGTTATGGTGGGTGAAAAAGGCAACAAGAAACCTCCACCGTATTGCATATAGCAAATAAAAAGATCACTTGTGAGCACATTCACATGTGATAGGGTCTGCAACCCTGCCTTTCACCATTATCCCCAGCATACAGTGCTTCCACTGCAGCAAGGGATTCTGGGAAATGACATGCAAATGAGCACACGTGTCACCTTTTTGTCTGAAAATCCATTGTTACATGGAGCCCATATAAGCAAATGCTCGCTGTTAACACAGCTTTAAAAGCACAGCATGGGAATCAGGTGTAAAACCAGAGAAACCATTCACAAACATGTTTCAACCTTAATATATATATATATATATATATATATATATATATATATATCATTTCTGCAGAATGTGCCCTTGATTGCTAAAGGAAACAGTACATTTATACCGAAGACAGTGTTTTCAACCAATATCACGTTCTACATCCCACATGTTTTATATTACATTCAAATGTACTGGATATTATTCACATCTGTTTACATAACCCCGATAGAAAGTATAAATGATTATCACAGAATAAATATATGCAAGTACAGCACCTCAATTCTGCACTGTCAAATGTTATTACTCCAATATGAGTCATCCATGCACACACACATCTCTGTGACTGCACCTCGGTAAGCACCCCTTGCTATCATTGAGTGAACACTGGGCAATGGCCGCAGCAGTATTGCCAGTGAAGGAATTGCTATTTGTGTTCAGGTTTTGCTTGAAAGGCTTCAGGCACGTCGTGATTGATATGCTTCAGAATCTTAACCTTTTCACTGCAGCCCTGTCTGGCAGTAAAGGTGTGAATGCTGTTTGTGAATGAAGATAGCTAGCCAAGGATGCATATAATAATATATATATAATTCATATATAATTCATAGATGGGAAGGGAATTGCTGGTACAAACATGATCAGATAAACTGTCCATTATGCTTGGTACTTAAATTGCCCTTAATTGCTAAAAAAAACTACACAAATGTCTGAGTGATGTCAGATGAAATCCAGCAGAAATCTAAGAATGCCACATTGTCTTCACATTCATGGGCATATGGAAAGAAGCAACAATTCTTTATATCATATTTTTTATGGTGAAATGACCAGTAAACCACCAACCGCGTAATGTGTATCACTAGCTGTGAATGGGTTAATCAGGGGGCTGGCACAATTTGTGTCTCAGAAGAATAAAGTCATCTTGCAAACATGTGCTGGCTATGTTTTTGTCACCTTATTTTAAGCAAGATTTTGGAAAAAATCTCTTGTGTGTATATGTAAGTGTGTGTGTATGTATATGTATATGTGTATATATATATATATATATATATATATATAAATATATATATATATATATATATATATATATACATACAAAAAATTCAGTCAGCACTCTGTAGTGAAAAATAGAGAAAAAGCAGATGCTAGTCCCATAGAGAACACATGATATACGAACCACTTGCACTTGTGTGTTGCATGGCCCTGAGAAAGGTCTCTCTGTGAGACCGAAACGTCGGCTTACGTGTGGTTTATGTTGTGAATACATACCTTTGGATTAACCCCGTGCAGTTTGCTATCTCTTTACTGGTCCTTGGATTGGTTCGTATATTATATATATATACAGTGTTCGACAAACCTACACATTTGCTCGCCCTGGGCGAGTGGATTTAACCCCCGGGCGAGTAAATATTGGCCCAAGCAGCACACGTTTGGTACTAGGTGGCGAGTAGATTTTTTTGTGTGGCGAGTAGATTTTTTGGTGATTTGTCAACCACTGTATATATATATATATATATATATATATATATATATATATATATATATATATATATATATATATATATATATATATATATATATATATATATATGTAGCGGTATCAGTACCGTGTTAGCCGAGCTTCAATAATCAAAAAATAAATGGATGATACCGTTCTGTGGCTAACTAAAGGCATTTATTTGTGCGAGCTTTCGAGATACACTGATCTCTTCTTCCGGCGATGTTACAATGAATGAAGCAAGCAAAAGGTATACTTAAAAACAGTGTCTCTTGGAATGTTATCTGTGCTAGTCCTATATATATATAGTGTGTGTATATATATATACATATGTACGTGCGTGTATTTATATATATATATATATATATATATATATATATATATATATATATATATATAGAACGAAAAAAAGACAGCGTGGCTCCCATAGCATAATACTGTAATTTAATAATAAAATAAACGTGCAGATGAATCACGGACACTTACATTGTGCAAAATAAAATCAGACAATAAATAGAGTCTTTACTATCACCCGATGGAGCCTCCGTAGATGTGTACCGTGTGTGGTGTCCAACACACTCCCGTCGTGGATGCCAGGGGGGTGCGCGCGCACCTGATCTCCTCCTGGTTGTAATCCCGCGAGAGTCTGTGTCCACCAGTACTGTAGGATACTGACACGGTAGTCAGACTTCCTGCATCAGGATTCCAAACGTGATGGAGGACGGACAGGCTCCAAATCGAGCAAAAGATAGAAATGCTCAAAGTATGAATGATAACAATAAAAAGTCCAGTGCTAGCTGTTTCCCTACGCGTTTCATCGCGATATGCGACTTCCTCAGGGGATAAAAGCTGTACTAGCAAAGATACCATACATGTATATATGCCATAATAAAATGGAGCACATTAAAAACACCTGAATGCAAATTGATTGCTATAATCCTTAACTCTTAAGGGGCTGGAGGTGGAAAGAGGGATAAAACATGAGGGAAACATAGAATGATTGCATGATACATGACAATAACTTTAAACATTAAAAAAAATATATATATATATATGTGTGTATATATGTATATATATACACTTATTCATGAATGACATAAAAAATATATTAATATATAAATAGATATTGCTGAACACAGGCCTTAAAATGATTCAGATGTTAATATATAATATAATACATACTGATAAACGTCATATTATAAGATGAATAAATGAATAAATAAAAATTAAAAATATAACAAATATAAAAAATGATAAAAAAGAGGAAAGAGCCTGAAAAATAAAAACTGGAATCAATAAAATTATAAACATGAGAGTAGACAATTCATTCCCCAGTGATAACCACAGAGATGCATACAATAGTATTGTTAAATTGATGGTTATATATGCACACCTGTGCATCTCTTACCATTAGGGGTATTGAACACATACCAGTGTCTCTCATTGGGAGGATAGATTCAGGAGGTTATGTTTGCGAGAGACCTTCTGGATCTATACCCTGGACACTTTGTCACCAAAGGGGTTCAATGAACATATAGATACTAGTACACTGGTATAGTGTTCTGTGGTCCCCCTGCTCGTCTTATGACTACATCACCACAGGTGTGCATATATAACCATCAATTTAACAATACTATTGTACGCTTCTCTGTGGTTATCACTGGGGAACTTCCATGTTTTATCCCTAGTAGTCACTTTGTACACACAGGTATTAGTGTTTTCATGTGGACATCTATTTGTGTGCAATTATCACCATTGTTGTCTGGTATTCCGGCTAGCGCAGCAGTGTTTTTTTCTTGCTATATATATATATATATATATATATATATATATATATATATATATATATATATATAAATATATATATATATATATATATATATATATACATGTAGAGGTATACATAGAGAAGTGAACTCTCTTCCCATGAGCGCTAAAGGCCATGTCTGTACATACTGTGCTATATGTATGCACACACAGCTGTCTCTCACACACACTAATACTCCTTGTTTTTCCATCCCTATACACCAATAGGGATCACAAAGTATCCACACACACTTTTAGTTGTGCTACAAACTCTCACATTTCCACACCCACCCACACCATTTATATCCACTCCCACTTCACACACACCTTGTGTAAAGCACTGTATATACTGTGGGCTCTCCATTCATTTTTATTCACACTGATACACATACACACTCTTTCATCACTTGCTTTCAGGAACCTTTTGACACCTCTAGCCATAATAAACATCCACACCGGGGGAAGGACCAGCACAGATAACATTCCAAGAGACACTGTTTATAGTATACCCTTTGCTTGCTTCATTCATTGTAACATCGCCGGAAGAAGAGATCAGTGTATCTCGAAAGCTCGCACAAATAAAAGCATTTCGTTAGCCACAGAACGGTATCATCTATTTATTTTTTGATTATATATATATATATATACATACATATATACATACATACATCTGGAACGCAATTCGGTTACAGCGTTTTCAGGCCTAGTGTTCAATAGAGGAAATCAATAAACAAAGTTGAATGATCAGCACTCCTAGGAAGATTTGCAAAGGGCATAAAGTCATATTTTGGGCAATACAATCACTTTATGCACTTAAACATCTTCCTAAGAGTGCCGATCGTTCATTATATATATATATGTATGTATGTGTGTGTGTGTGTGTGTGTGTGTTTTAGTTAAAAATAGCCACTACTATTTGCTATAAAGTTCATAAAATGCTTTAAACTCACTCTGATTAAGCTAATAGGCAAATTTGTCCTAGTGAAAATAAGAGGAGTGAAATAGTACATGATTAAAACTTTCGGCAGAAATTTTGAAAGTTTCCAGAGACAAATGCAGCATTGTGGGTGATCTTCCACATTATATTTTTAAGTCTATAACATTCAGTTCATACTGTATGTTAAGAGTGTACCTGTCTCTAAATGGATTATCCCATATACAGTACAAGGTATTATTATAGGTCCCTGAAGATAAACTTGAAAATTCATGCTTTAGGCTCTAAACTTGGTTGAGTCATGGGAAATGTAAATCCCATCTTTAGCCAAATGGTTTGATGATGCAGAATGAGGGGAGCTGTCCAAATATATTAGTATTAATATCAACGGTAATCTAATATGAGATGCCATCGATCTTATGCATATCCATTTCTTGGGCAACTAAAAATTAAGCTATGATCTTTAACCTTTTCACAACTGAAGGACTGTTTGAATCATAGTTTACATATATATGTAAAATATAATACACACTAACTAATAAAAAAGAAGAGCTATCCAGGCAGCGATTGCAAAACAAGATAAATTAAATGGAAAACAGCACAAAGGAGAACAGATGTATGAGAGACAGAATGAAGAAGAGGAGAGAAATAGAAATGTGAAAGAATGAGAGCAAAGGAGCGATTAATACGAAAGAGGAACAAGGCAAAGAGATGAGAAAACAACAGGGAGAAGCTTTTTGTATACATCCTGTGCTGACACACTAATGGAGAACACAGAGTTTCTATGACTTTTTTAATAGAGCTTTAGTAGGCCTAGGAGAGGGATTTGTCTTTCCTGAGTATCTTTTCTCTAGGATATGTGTAATAAAGATTCTTAAATCTTCGAAAACACCCCTCTTTCCCCCTCCCTTCTCTTAGCTCCCCCCGCTTTGCCCGGCTGTGAGGAAGAGCGCTTTCCAGCACTAAGAGGTTGTAAAAAGACCTGCTGATAGACAGATGGAATAGTGTAATTACACACAGGAGCTGGAGCATTTTCTGGAATTATGAGTGTGGGTAGACAATTAAAGTATTTTCCAGAAGATTAGCCTGCTCCCTCCCATCTGCTTCATTTAGAAGTGTTTAGGGGGTTATTGTAAGAATCTTGTGGACATCCCACCCATGAAAAAGGGAACCTGGGAATGAAGTTAACAAAGTAGCAAATTAGAGCTAGTATTCTGTCCTTTAGCATCTATATCGGATATTAAAAAAAATATTAAGGCAACAGGGTGGATTCTGGGTTGTGTTGTAGATGAAAACACCACACAGGCAGGGGCTTAAAATCAACCACTCTTTATAGCAGCTTTTACTACAATGGATATTAAGTTATGCCATGATTTTTTGGTGGGACCAGATATATTGGGCTACACCACTCACCTCCCCCACTTACAGTTTTAGGATATTTTTTTTTAACTTGCTGCACAGTGGCTTTTAGGTGTTCATCTAGGCTTTATTCTGAACTTTAAAACAGGACCTGTTACAGTGTTATGTTTAATCAGTTGTACTTTTTCAGGAATATTTATAAAGATATTCCGAATGGCACTACTGTGATGGAAACTTTTCACCTACGTGTGACGCTACTCTCCTGTTGACTCCTTGATGCTCTGCAGTTGAACACCATTCCACCAGCCACATTGACGGTACACTTAGGGTCTGAGACTCCAGGCAGCTGATCTTAGGAGCTTAGACTCCCCATTTTGGTTTTAATCTTTTGGACAGTGCACAGTGACTCAGTAGCTTCATATGATTCGGTCAGGTTTACCCCCTCTGTAATATTCATTGGATTACCTTAGCTGTTTTAGCGCCACATGCATCTGGGTACAGCACTTATGAACCAGTCCATTACCAGCAGATCCATTACTCATGCCACTGAATTGGCCTATGGTTGCAGCCATTTGTAAGCTACTGTAAGTGTACCAGATCATGTATTTGCATGCATGGGCCCACGTTGGGTTGGAACTCCCAACTGTAAAATCACTGAGCTCCCACCTCCGTGGTAACACCAGCATGGGGCCAGACTTTCCCCCTTAAATGTAGAGTACTGCTTTGCCTCTTCTTCCATCAAGTATTTTCTGTGCTTCACCTGCTAGGAATAGAACCAATATTATACCTCCCTTCTTCCTGAGGCCATTGCTCCCTCTCTGCAGTCTATTTAAACATCACCAGAAAACTCTCAACATCATCTTTCTCCATCCTCTATAATAAGTAGTGGGATGAATTGTAGTGCCTTAATAAGTGGATTTGCCATGCTCACATCCTATATTGTTTCCTATGTCGCAAGAAACAGATTTTTTTTAGTGGGTTTACACCTTGCCGTCACGGCTATTATCCCACAACTGCCACCAATTGTAACAGGGTGGATTTCTCAGCTGTGTTGTAGATTCAGACACCCCACAGGCAGTGGGCTAACCTGTAAGTGCCATATATGCATGGGGCCATAGTGCCACAGCCCCTCTGTCACTTTGATCACTTTCATCACTGATGAAGGAACTGGAGTGGAGAAGTCATCCGACATCCGTTCCTGATCAGTGCAGATTGTGCAGGACTGGATCTCTTCAAGCATAACGAGCAGGATATTTGGGCATAGTTACAATGTTATTATACACCTGGTAGCTCTTTTCATGCACAAACATATTTACAGGACTCAAAAACAACAAACAAAATAATTACATTAGTGGCTTCCGAATTTCTCTAGATCTAGAATCAGTAATTATTTATTTACATTAGAAAAGAGGCGGGATATGATAACTATATACAAATCTATTTGAGGACAGTACAAGAAGCTTTCAAAAGAACTATCCATCCCAAGGGCAGTACAAATGACTCTGGGCATCCCTTTAGGTTGGAGGAAAGGAGATTTCACCAGCAACAAAGGAAAGGGTTCTTTACATTTAGGGCAGTTAAAATGTGGAATTAATTATCCATGGAGACTGTGATGGCAGATACAATAAATTTGTTAAAAAAAAAGTTGGACATCTATTTAGAAAAGAAAGGTATACAGGCATACCCCGGTTTAAGGACACTCACTTTTATTACACTCGCGAGTAAGGACAATAGGCAAACGGCAGCTTAAGCATGCACCTGTCAGCACGTCCTTAACAGCAATACTGGCTCCCTACCTGTACCGAAGCTGTGCACAAGCGGGGAGACTATAGAGCCTGTTACAAATGCATTATTTACATCAGTTATGCACGTATATGACGATTGCAGAACAGTACATGCGTCGATAAATGGGAAAAAGGTACTGCTTCAATTTAAGTACAGTTTCGCTTTACATACATGCTCTGGTCCCATTGTGCACGTTAATGCGGGGTATGCCTGTACAGGGATATACCAAATAAGTATACATGGGAAGAATGTTGATACAGGGATTAATCCGATTGCCAATTCTTGGAGTCAAGAAGGAATTTTATTTTTCCCCTTAATGGGGTTTTTTGTTTGCCTTCCTCTGGATCAATAAGTAAGTATAGATATAGGATAAAGTATCTGTTGTCTAAATTTAGCATAGGTTGAACTTGATGGACGTACGACTTTTTTCAACCTTATCTACTATGTAACTACTTTGTAACCTTTGGATATTTATCATGAATTTTTAAGAGCAAATAAAAATACCACTTACTGTATGAGCATTTACATGTCTCACACAGATCCACATACCTATACTTTCCATAATCCTTCAGCATGCAATGTTTCCACTAAAGTCAGGGATTCTGGGTAACAACATGCAAATGAGCAATCAGAGGGTGTCACCATTTGCTTTTTATCCATTTTAACATTGATCCCTATGAACTTATGCCTGCTGTTTTTCAGCACAGCCTGAGATAAAGAAGTGAATGGCCAATAGTCCTCCGATGTTTCAACCTTTTGTATCTCCTTAGTGTGATGATGGCTCTTGGCCTTGAAATGTGAAGCTGGTAGTTACAAACAGGTACACAAAGTAAGTTATGGGGAGTAAAAAAGTGAGAAACCCTACACGTGCTCAATGGATTGATACGGGGTGCTGACTTTAAACATCCTCATACAGAAAAACATTACCTCACTTGCACTTCCTCAACTCTCATCCACCCTATTATTTGCCCCGGCTAAGTGTACTATATGGGTAAAACATACACAAAGCCTTTGAAATAAAAGGGGGAGTAAAATACTTGTTGCCAGCCCCCCCCCCAAGAAAAAGGACATCAAATATCTACACTATGATGATATGGTTCTAAGATTATAGACCAGGGGAGGAGGAGGTGATCTCTCTAATCGTCTTTTAAGAGTGGAAGCCAGATGGATTTTTCACTTGAACTCAAATGTTAAACAAGGGATGATATGAGATGCATTTTATTCCCCCAGATAGTTTTTTCCTTTCCCTAATTCTGATTGATGTAAGTTTTTTGTATGTTAATGCTTATACAGTATATACCTATTAGTGTGTGTACAGTATATGTATGTATTTGTGGGGGTGTAATATTCATGCATGTGTTGCGGCTCTCGGAATATTTTGGACAAATACATTTTTTTATAAAATGGCTCTTCTTCCTTAAAAAATTGCAGACCCCTGCACTAAGGGGATACGCCAACCCCTATTAAGAGGCACAATACGAGTTAATAATGCAACCCTACCTTACTCGCTAAGAGTCACAGGTACCATCAGGACTCCAGTGCTGCCTGTACAAGTAGTTCCTCTATATACACTTTTTAAATGAATATATATCAGATTCTGGTGATTTTTCTGTGGTATATAATAAGAGGTAATGATATTTTACAATATGATTGTTACAGGAGACCAGGCATTTACACCTTTATACCGGATCATAACACTGAGTAAAACAAGTTGGTTAAATAAATTGTCATTTATTCACTTAAAATAGGCTAAAGCACAGTGAAACACAAAATACATGAAAAAGACACACTTACTGGGGGTCTGGGGCAAAGAACTAACTTTTCCTGGTTGAAATATGCAAAGAAACAACGTTTTTAGTTGTCCCGGACTTGGTCCCAAATGTCCTGGAACTCAAATCGGCTTGAAGTTCCTGACACCACCGCTCTCTTTCTTCCGGAGGGGCTGAAATCCCTTGACCGGGAGTTCGTCCCAAACGTCCTGGAACTGTTTTCGGCTTGCAATCCTAGTCGCGACCACTACGCTCATGTCTCAGAATTTGGCCCCGAAAAGTGGGACTTAGAAAATGTCTTGGTTTGAAATTTCTGAAGCCGTCTCGCTGCTGTTTCTCCAAGAGCATCTTTTGGTCGTTTCAAATTTAGCACTGCTGTTCTGGCGTTTATAATCTGCTCTTCCGATTTGGCTGAGGGTTTCTTATAGTATTTCAGAGTTCATTCATGAAATACTACAGCCAATCCGAGCATGGGAAATTTCTTACCAGCCAATTAGAGCGATGCCAGTCTCTGGAAGCCAGGCAAGCGGATCTTCAGCATTTACCAAGGGCATGCGCCAACCTGGCACTTCAGCCACTTGGTATGCAGAAGCCACCTGCTGGTTTAGGCTCCACTCAGTCTGGGAAGGCAATTGGCAGTCCGAGGACTTGCCATTCATCCCAGGATGTGGGTGCTCAGCCTAAACCTCCTGCCCAAATGCTCTTCACACTTCTGACTTTCATGACGGCTTTCAAGTCCCATGTCTGGGTAGTGTCACGGTTCTGCTCGCCACAAACCAGGGTCGGACCGCGAGGCTGAGGTGGGGTTGTAAAAGCACCGACCTGAGACCGCGCAGGCTGATCCGGATTGCGCAGTTCGTTGTCAAACGTAGCAGGATCAGGAAAGGAGAAGACAGCGTCGTCGTTGTACAAGCCAGGGTCAGGACAGGAGATATCAGGATAAACATTGTTCAGGCAAGAGTTCGGCAACAGGTAGTCAGGAGAGCCCCGCTTCAGCTTAGGAGCGCGGGGTTGGCCTCTGCGCGAGCGACGACCATGGCCAATGGTACTGGTCACAGGAGATGGTAGGCAGACCAGAATAGCACACCGCTTTGCTGCATGGGTGCACCAGTGCTACAGCGCAAGAGTCCTGAGCGGCTGGGGAATCCTCTGTAACAGCGCAGGAACCAGGACACGGCCTCTCTAGATTAGGGAAAGAGTAGGCCCCAGGAACCAGGAAGCTGAAGATCCACAGGGAAACCTCCGCTTCAGTGCAGGAATCCAGGAGACTGAAGAACGCAGGGACGAAACATCCGCTTCAGTGCAGGAATCCAGGAGGCTGAAGGACGCAGGGACGAAACCTCTGCTTCAGCACAGGAGAACAGAAGCTGAAGGACGCAGGGGATACCTCCGTATCAGCATAGGAGAACAAGCGGCTTGAAGGAAGCTGAAGGACGCAGGGCGGAACCTGGTATCAGCAAAGAAGAACAAGCGAGAGCTTGTGGCAAAACAGTAGACATCCAGTTAGGACTATGCTCGGCAGGGAGCATTATGGGAAGACAATACTTAAAGGCCAGCGGGCCAATCCCCGGAGGGGGGTGTGAAGGTACTGCTCCAATGAATGAATGCAAGTCTAGGTTGCAGTGATAGGCTGCACAGCTGCAGTAGATACCAGAGGGAGTGTGTATAGCTTTGGTGAGTGAATCCAGGCTGCAGCAAACATCAGGAGAGGTGCTCCAGGACTGCACACGTCTGCAAGGTAAGGCAACCAGTAAACTGCGGAGCGGATTCCTTACAGGTAGACACAGTGACACCAACTTGGTAGCCCAGTGACTCACTTAGGACATATGACCTGAAAGTTCCAGCTCATTATTGTGCACAAAGCATATAAGTATTTTAAACACACTGTTTAATAAAATCATACATTTTCCTAAGTCTTATGGTTATGGGAAATTAGACTTATGTATGGTTGGAGCACCCCCAGAACCCCTATACCGGGTTCTGGGTGACCTGGGTCTTAACTGGGCATCCCCTCTTATACGAGGAACCCCTTTACCATTCCAGGGATACCTCACATCCTTATGCCTCATTTACCTTTCTGGTCGGTGCTGAAGCAGGGAATCCATGGGATGAGTCGCGCAAGCATTTTCAAGGGGGGATTTTGCTTGTGTAATGTGTCTCAATGTATCCGAGAATCCGACCTGATTCCCGGGTACATTTTTGGGGTCTCTGGCAACTCTGGAACCAGACTAGCTAGACACATTCTGACAAGACTTTCTCCGTAACCCCCCTTGAAATTCATAGCCTAGCAATCTCTGCTTGCTGACACTCGGGGAAAGGTAAAAACACATACATTCTTTGTCGCATAATTATTTACAAGGCATAGACAATCACTGGGTCCAAGAGCTGACACAACCGAACCCCAATAGAAGGATCAGAGGTTACCAAACAGGCTTAACCTTTATTATTGAGCCTGGTTACCTCCTCATCGTCACAATGATCCATGTAATTGTTTTCTTTAAGCTTTTTTGTAACAAGATAAGATAACATTAACCATAACTTTTTATCCCTGAAGTACTGAGTGTTTTTAGTGTAAATTTAAACAACATACTTTTTGATAATGACTTTCATCTCACTTACAGTATATTTATAATTTTTTAAATACTTGAAATACTATTGTTTTCACACATAGTCTCATACACATTATCAGAGTCGGTTTGCTTTTACTGGTTGCTATGGTTGCTAGGATACAAGCAACGACACTGCACCATTATCACAGGGGGTGGGTATAAAGGCATGCTTTTTTTCGTTGCGTCTTGAAAAATGTCCGAGTGAAGGAATGAAATGTCCATCCTGAAATGAATACATTTTCACCTATTTTTGAAAGTCAATGTGCCATTTCTTCCTTCAACTATCATATATAATACAATGTATTAAATATAAATAACAGCACAACTAAGCTGTCCATAACGTTGTCCTCGTTTTGTTAGGATTTAAGTAATTTAACAGGCATGGGAAAGCAAGATGACATGGTTAATTGGCTGCTGTGACTTCTGCCTGTGGGATCTTTGCTAAGCTGGGCATGAAGTCTGATGCCTGAGGCCAGAAAGCCTTGGTACCACTTTGCAGGGCTTTTGAGCTAAGGTTGGAACAGTGTTTAGTGATTTCGAAGTTTATCTACTGAGTTTGGTGCTGCACAAGCAGTTGGAAACTCATGTCGACACGGGTAATGCTAAAATAGGAGGGGAACAGTTTGAAAAGAGAGGAGTATGTTCCCTAGAGAGGGTACCTTTTCTCTATTAAAAAAGATAATAGGGGATACACAAAGAAAATGAGAAAGGCAAATAAAAAGGAGTTGTTAGAGAACAGGCAAAGAAAGGAGTTGCAAAATAGAGCAAGAAAGTAAGAGTCTAGAAAAAAGAGATAGATGGGAAGACAGAGTGTAACAAGAAAGAGAAAAAAAGGGTGGAAGGGAGATTCACGAAAGGGCAATAGCCATGATCCTACTCTAACTACCAGTTCAGTTAGCAGCCGTTACTATTTTAACGCAGTTTTGTCAACCTCTCTAGTGGAGTTACAGTGCAAGAAATACAGATCTAGCAAGACGTACTGTCCCCGTGCAAAACGTAGTCTAGATAACCCCTGGCATTTATTTGCGTTTTGTGGATTGGATGCGGTGACCGTGACTGACCCACGAATGAGCCACGACTGGGGAAAAACGGTTTGTAGCATTGGTCGTAGTACTCTGCAGTATTTATAGGGGTGCTAGTGTGCAAGTGTGTGTCCTTAATTTAAATCTAATGTAACCCATCCCTTGTTCACGGTCATTTAATATGATATGAAATCCTATTTATTGGGATAATGCCTAATAGTCCTCAAAGATGGAAATTAGGGAAAGAATGGGGGGGGGGAAATAAATAAGCATGGCCAAAGAATGGGTATGAACCAGTGGCAAGAACATCTCACTTGTAGTGACAAGCTTGAGGGATAAAATCCTGCTTTAGACATTTGTTCAAATCAAGTTATCTCCACGAGACTTAGCTTTGCAAATATGATTGGAAAGTAATATTGGTTATATTATTCATTTTTCCTTGCCCTCCCTGGAAGGCTCTCATGCATACCGCATGTGATGCCAGGATATCGGCAAATATACACCTGACGTATAATTGGAAAGTGTTTTGTGGTCCTGTTCGAATTAAATAAACGGTGTAAATGCAAATTTCCATTATAATTTAAAAGGAGAAATGACAAGCTTCCTCCCTCTGTGAAAGTGAACAGTAACAGAGATGACAGATACAGAAGGGAAAAAAATAGGGCTCTATTATTATAACAGATGCACTAGTCCATATAATTGTGATTTTACCCTAAAACTCACTCAAATATAATTGTAATAAACCTGCTCTTTCCCTTTCAGAAACATGTGAACGGTCCTTTTTGCACAATAAAAAAAGCAACAGAACACGAGCTTCGCATCCAAAACATAGCCGCTTTACATCTGTATTGAGTGATATAATTATAGGCCTATCGCAGGTTTTCCAGGGCACTGGACCTAAGCCTTTACCTGGGCCGAGTTGTAATGTGATGGGTGATAGTGAGTTGAGCAGGGGGTGGTGGAAGGGCTGGGGAGGCCCCCATCTACACTAGCCACAGAATGACTATCCCGGCATTCCCCCCCCGCCCTTTTTTCCCCTCCCTGCCAGTGTCCCTGTATACTGTAGTTACAGTTCCTAAATCTGAAAATTACCCTTCCTTGGCTGCTAAAAGGTGTTATTTTCTATACATGAAGAAAGGTTAATAAGGGACTCTAGTGCTGAAGAGGTTAAATATTTAAGAGTATATATATATATATATATATATATATATATATATATATAAAACACGGGGAAAAAATAAAAAGACATGACTTTACTTTAACATCAAAAACCAAGAGAGAGAGAGAAGTCTCTACGTGGCTTGAATCAGTAAGCTGTTAATAATAAAAGCTAGGATGAGGGAATTATTTATAATGTTCATTTTGATAAGGTTCCCGGGAGTTGGGAGTTGTCTGAGTCTCAGGCTCACATTTCACCCTTAACCCCTTGTACTTCCAAGCATAACGTCTGTTTTTATTTTGATTTCTTTTTACACTACACACATTTATGTGGATTACCCTGCAAATTATCAGTACTGTTTTTTATTTTTTATTTTATATCAATGTTAGAAGAAACAAAAGCTTACAGTCCTTGACACACTAATTTGACACCCGAGACTTTAAAATTAGATTTTTCCAAGGTCAAGAAGACAATCCTTGAAATCATATATGATAAGATAACGTTTTGTGTCCTTCAGTAATGCAATCCATAATCTAATCTACTGTATACCCCGAAAACTTCCATAACAGGGTTACTAGATATTATTTGAATAGCATATTGTATTTGTGTCATTGCACAGCTACTGTACTTGCAGGCCCCTCTGGTTTGAAATCCTGGCAGTACTTTTCCAGTGGTCTGTTGCCCAGAGGGTGCCAGGGAGAAAGAAACAGTGGAATTGTCATCCAATTAAGATCCGGTACAGGAAAATGATTTGCCAAAGATTACACAGAGGGAAAATTAAATCGAACCTTCAAACTCATATACTTAAGAAGACAATAAACAGTATTCCAATTCTTGCTATGTTATGATATTTAGTAAGCAATAAGAATATTACACAGACAGAGATGTTGTATATGTGCTTTTGAGACCAGACTGGTTGCTTGTTCGGATGTTTAAAAAACAAACAAACAAAAAAAAAACGTATTCAAAGCAGCACCTACCTGTGTCTGATACAGAATACTGCAATATGTGACAGCATACCACATATTGCACATACTGTTTAATGTAAAGGTAGCTCTTGCAGCAGAACATCGCATAGGTATTATTTATTTATAAAATGTTTTACGCGGAAGTAATACATTGAGAGTTGCCTCTCGTTTTCAAGTATGTCCTGGGCATAGAGTTAAGATGACAAATAATACATGGTTACAAATACATAGTTACGTAAGTGAACATATTATGCATTATATACAAGACATTGCATGCACAGTTAGAGATAATATATAATATAATAGGGCTCCGCTTTACAGCGTTCCGCTCATACGGCGTTTCCCAATGTATACCCATATTCATTAAGTTTGGCGATTTTCGGCATGGTGTGCACAGCAGCAAAGTACTGGTTGTCACTAAACAACAGTTTTAGTGCATGCGCAACTCCTTGTCAGAGGCCATTTGTCAGTGAAACAGTCGGTTTACAGCTCTGCATCTCTGTTTTCAAAGGTACAATACAGTACAGTAGGGCCCTGCTTTAGGCGATTTCCGCATTACGGCGGCAGCCTGGAACGGAACCGCCGTATGAGCGTGGCCCTCCTGTATAGGCGTATGTAACAGTTACAGGCAAGATTAAAATGTGAGACAGCTTTAGTTTTTAAAGGATTTAGACTTGTGGTGGCTGTGAGAGTCTCCTGTAGATTGTTCCAGTTGTGAGATGCACGGTAAGGCCTCGGTCCCGCTGCGCTCGTTGGCGCGGGCGGCGGGTCGCGAGTTCCCCACCAGCAGGGGAATCCTCGCGAGCCGGTCCCGGTCCCCACTGGCTGCACAGCTGACTACACGCTGTAGCGCGTCAGCCGCTGGAGACACCAGAGAATGGTGTTTCCTAGCGTTGACGCGTGACGTGTGTGGCTGTGAGCCAATGGGGAGGGGAGGCTTCGGGAGGAGGAGAGGCTTCGGGGAGCGGGGAGGAGTGTGGAGTGAAAGCAGGTGAGTGCCTTTCTCTGTGTGTGTGTCTGAGTGCGTGCCTGTCTGTGTGTGTATGTGTCTGAGTGCGTGAGTGCCTGTCTGTGTGTGTGTGTGCCCGAGTGCCTGCCTCTGTCTGTGTGTGTGTGTGTGTGTATGAGTGCGTGAGTGCCTGCCTGTGTGTGCGCGCGTGTGTGTGTATGAGTGCGTGAGTGCCTGCCTGTGTGTGTGTGTGCGCGTGTATGAATGAGTGCCTGCGTGTGTGTGTTTAAACTTACCTTCCAGCTCCAGCCCGAGTCCGTGGAGGGAGGGGGGGGAGAGTAGCGGGTCCCTCCGCTCAAGCCACGCCCCCCCTCCCTGTCAAACCGCCCACCTCCCGATCAAACCTCCCACCTCCCGCCCACCTCCCGCTCCGGCTCCCGCTCCCTACAGACCGCAGATCGCGGTCTGTGTATCTCAGCGCACCGCCTGTCAGCAGCGCAGGTGCGCTGACTCTGGGAGCGGGGCCTTAGCCTAAGAGGAGGAGCGGCCGGATACTTTGCTGAACTTTGGGACCATGAACAGTCTTTTGGAGTCAGATCTTAGATAATAAGTGCTGCATGTGGTATGGGTGAGCAGCTTGTTCAGATAGATGGGTAGCTTGCCCAGAAAGTATTTGAAGGCAAGATCAATCTAATTCTTTGAGCATTTCCCAGTGATATGTGTTGTAGTTGCATTGGAGAACAAAACGACATATTGAATTGTAGAGGGTATCAAATTTGCTAAGGTGGGTTTGGGGTGCCGAGCCATATACTATGTCCCCATAGTCGATAATTGGCATTAGCATCTGCTGTGCGATACGCTTTCTGACCAGCAGACTTATGGAGGATTTGTTCCTGTAAAGTACACCTAGTTTGACATAGGTTTTGGATGCCAGGATATCAATGTGCATCCCAAATGTTTAATTAAGTCAAACCATATGCCCAATTATTTAAAACTAGTAACAGGAGTTATGGTGGTATGGAGCTCAGTCCATACTATGGTTATTATGAGCTCTGTCATTGGAAGCTTTAAAAATGTAGCCTTGGTACCAAATACCATTGTTACAGTCTTGTCAGTGTTTAAAAACAGTTTGTTTTGGGAAATCCAATTTTCACGTCTCAAATAGTCAGATTGAAGTATGTGTTGAAGGTCAGAGAGGCTAGGGCTGTGTGCATATAAGATTGTGTCATCTGCATACATGTGTATTGAAGCTCCCTTACAAGCCGTAGTAAGATCATTGATGAACACTGAGAAGAGTAGGGGCCCCAGAACAGAGTCTTGCGGGACACAACAGGTGATATCCAGGGGGTTGGAGTTAGAGCCTGAGATAGACACATGTTGGGATCTTCCTGATAGGTAGGAATTAAACTAGTTTAAAGCATGCTTCTCTATTCCAGAGCACTGGAGTTTGTTAGGCAAGATAACATTATCAACAGTATCACAAGCCTTGGTTAAATCTAGAAATATTGCAATAGTGAGTTGTCCCAGGTTCATTCTACACTGGATTTCATTGCAAACCTTTAGCAGGGTAGTTACGGTTGAGTGTTTGGGGTGAAAGCCAGATTGGAATTGGCTAGGGAAATTTGTTTTGGTATAGTAATCGCTTAAGTGGGAGTGAGCACATTTTTCCATGACTTTGGATAGTATTGGGAGAAGAGAGATTGGCTTGTAGTTTGAGACAGTGTTTTTTCCCCACTATTGAAGATTGGGACAACTCTGGCAGTTTTCCAGGTCTTAGGGATATGGCCTGCAGACAGAATAGAGTTTACTATGGATGAAATTGGTTTGGCAATGGCTGGGGCACCAAGTCTTAGGAACTTAGATTGTAGTAAATCAGGTCCGCATTGGCTGCTTAGTTTTTAATTTGAGGAGAGCTTGTGTAATCTCTTCTTGGGATACTGGGACAAATTGAAAATTGTGAGCAGTGTTGGGAGAGCGTGGGTCTATGGGGGTACTTTCAGAATGAGGTTCAGGTTTGTGGTTTGGGTTGCGTTTCGCTTATAAGTTAGTAGCACACCCCACAAAGTATTCATTTAATGCATTTGCAATGTCAGTGGAATTTGTCAGAGTAATATCCTTCTTAGTGATATTACTTGGTTGTTGATGGCTAGAAGGCTGGAATGTATTGTTGATAACCTTCCAGAAGTTAATTTGATGTATTCTGCTGAAGATTGTCAGAGTAATATTGTGCTTTGGCTTTTCTTGTTGGTTTTGTGCACATATTCCGCAGGCATCTGTAGTTAAAATCCTTGGTAGTGCCAGTTTCTTTGTAGCTTTTCCACAAGGCATCACTAAGATGGTAGAGTGCTATAAGGTCAGTTGTAACCCATGGAAGGTGGGCCCCTGTACTATTATTCTGCATAGTGGAACATGGGTATCACAGAGTTTTAAGAAATCGGATTGGAAATAGTCGAGCACAGAATCAGGGTCTGGAATTAAGTTGAGTCTGTACCAAGGGCAGTTGGTAAGGTCAACCAGAAACTGCTGTGGGTTAAAGTTTCAAAATGTTTTAGTGAGGAGAACTTGGGTGATTTAATTTCCCTTACACGGTACTGTAGGCGGACACTCACAGTGGTATGCAAGGGAGACTGATTAGGGTGAAATTAAATAAGCCTTTTATTGCGCCTTTTCCTTAACATCAGGAAACCATCCAAACAAGGGGTAAACAAAGCTTCTATTCACTTGGGAGTATTTCTAGTGAAATACTATGCGGTTTGCAACTCCCTTAGATAAGCATGTCGCCCAGCCCCAAACATATAGCATGAAATGAACAGATATAAAAAGTCTTGTAAATAAAAGTCTTATCTGTTCCTTGTGGTTTGTAGGGAAAATCTTCTCTGTCCCTGGTTCAGCTCCCTTTTCCTCAGGGTGTGTCAGCATTCAGGTTTAGAAATTTCCCCTGTGTCTTGAACGCAGCTCTGCTATTTCTTCTGGCAGGGCTCAAGACAAGTGTCCCTTCCTTGGTTCAGCCCAGTTGTGGACAAAGGAATCTCTTCTCTGTCTCCAAAGATCAGCTCAGGTGTGAGCAAAGGAGTCTCTCTTCCTGTCTCAAAAGACAGGCTTTTCTAAGCAATCTTAATCAGGCAGGTGGTGTTTGTTAATTGACTAGCAGCAGTTAACCACCACACTGCTGGATTAGAGGCACATTACACTATTGCATGGTCACTGAAGATGTCAGGAAGGATGCCAGAGGATTGGATTCTGATGGGATTTGAGGAGAGGATCCAGTCTAGCAAGGAATGGGTGTGAAATGCCAGGTTTTTCCGTGTGGTTGGGAAATGAGTTGCGTTAGGTTAAGTGAATTGAGTTGTATCTGGAATTTGTAGTTGTTAGGGTCGAGCCAATTGTAGTTGAAATCCCCAAGAACTAGCAGTTCACTCTTCTCATTCAGAGAGGAAATGGAGCCAAGAAACTGGGTGATATCAGTCAGGGACTGATGAGGGGCTTCAGGGGGGCGGTAGATGCCAACAAGCAAGATGGGCTTACAAAAGGGGAGGCACATTTTGCCAACTGGAATTTCAAAAGAAGGCGGACTTGGGGGGCAATTTAACAGTGTAAATTGTAATGTGTCTGCAATATAAAATAACACTCCTCCTCCTCTCTTTGACCTATCTTTTTTGAAATGGAGCATCCCTGAATGGTGATATTTGCATCGAGGGTTTCAGGGTTAGCCATGTTTCTGTGAGAACGATGGCTTTGGGTTTATGCATAAGGCACCATGCCCTTAGTTCATCCAGATTGGGCAGCAGGCTCTGGATATTTATATGGGCGACAGATAGACCTTTTTGGAATTTGAAGAGGGTATTCAGGGGTATGGGACAGAGTTGAAAAGGGAGGGCCTGGGTTTAATATCACATGCTAAAGAGAGTAATAGTATGAGTAGAATTTTGAGTAGTTGTTTGCAAGTTGTACATTTGTGATGTTTGCCATTAGAGTGAGCGGTGGTTGGTGTGCTGGTTTTCAGAGTTCTCCACCAACATTCAGTAGATAGTGCAACACTTTTGAGTAATCCAGTGTGTATGGTGATGTTGGGTGAGGGCCAGGTGGGAGGAGTTTGTAGTGGATAGAGAGAGTAACATTTCCATGAGGCCACAAGAAAGAAAAAAGTTGATATTCATAGCAGGTTCATTATCACAGATGTAGATAATGATGCATGAAACTGTTGTGAGCCAAGTAAGTGTGTGCAGACTAAACAGCACGTCACGTCACGTGACTCCGCTGTGTCATTTGATGCCGCATCAAGGTAATCGGGGGAAGGCAGGGGGGGGGGGCGCAGCAGCAAAAGTTTGCTCTCCGCTGAATTAACACACATCATGCAAGCATGGACCACGGTGTACTTATATTACAAGGTCCAATTTCATGCAAGAAAATTGAAAATAATTCAGCCTTGACTGTACTACCCATAACAATTTACTTTCAAGAGGAGTACACTAAACGTAACATATATAATAAAGTTATAAGCAGTGCTAATCCTGCAAAAACAAACAATAAGGGATGATTGATGCAGAGATTCCACTGATGGAGTTATGAAGCAGATGTGATACTGTATACAATGCATTGCAAGCCCAAGACAGCCTTTAAGGTGTTAAGTGGCAGGAGAAGGAATCACATAATCATACCAGAAGAACAATATGTCACAAACTGTGTGGGAAACGTTTCCACAAGTCATGAGCCCATCACATAAGAGTTTGCTTTTGTGTTTTCAGGGGGTCAATCTTCAGGTCTCTTTCAAATCGAAGAGAGACAAGAACAAACAAATCATATCCAGCTTTGATCAAACCAGGGCGGTGGACAGGCTAACATGTTTTTTTAGAGACTGACAAATGCAAGAAGATGGATATCGCTTCAGGCTGGAATTTTCTGAACTGTCTCAGTGAGAAGCCATTAGCTGTTTTGGAGTAAAAAAAATTTCACTCCCCCTCCACATCTTCTTCACACTGCCTGCTGCAGCATCACGTAGACAGAGGGGGCCTTCCCATGGTAATTGGAGATCAGAGATCCCCTGTTACTTCAAAGTCCGAGCACAATTTGCAGCCTTTGATTGCTGGCTGTGTAGCATTCTTTTAAGTTGGAGCCATGCAGAGATAGAAAAGAAGAGATCTGGCATATCTTTGCTTTTGACACTGCTGTGAGGTTCCATCTTTAAAAACTGTAGAGAATAATGTGTGAGCTTCATAAATACATTATATCCATTTTGAACACTAAACTGTTTCTGGGTTATGTCACATTGATAGGAGGAATGGACTCAATTGACTATATGTCTCTTCTGTCTCTGTGTCACTCACTATGTCCTACTGTAGTACAGTATGCTGGGTTCATAAGGTGGGGCTGATTTCATTCTGTTTCCTTTTTAAAATATCTAGCTGCAGTAGGAGGCATAGAATTGAATAGACCATTTGTATTTTCTGTTCCTGTGTGACGGAACCATGTGAGATTTGAAAGCTTGTTTACTCTAAACTGAGTTGGTTCACTATTCATTTTTTACCTCCCACTTTGAAAATTCAGAAAGGATCCATTCTATATAGTCCGAAGCGTCGGTTCAGGCCAATTCTGATAAAGGTGGATAGAGAGGGTGCTAGACTGATATTAAGGTCAAGGGCACTCCAGAGGTGCGGGCAGTCAGTGAGAATGGTTTAAGGCAGGAGAGGGCTTTAGACACAAAAGGGGTCAAAAGAAGACATCCTTGAGCAGAACAAGAGTCAGGGTGGTGTATAGCGAGAAATTAGGGCTGAGATGTAAGGAGGGGCAGAGGTGTGTAAAGCCTTAAAATTGAGGAGGAGAATTGAGTGTGAGATGCGGGATTTGATAGGAAGCCAGGAGAGGGATTTCAGCAGGGGGAGACGCTGAGACAGATTTAGGAAAGAGTAAACTGATTCTGGCAGCAGCGTTTAGGATAGATCATAGGGGAAACAGGTAAGAGGCAGTAAGGCCGACAGCAGGATGTTACAGTTGTCGAGACGGGAGAGAATGAGGGTCTGTGTCAGTTTTAGCAGTCGATCAACAGAGGAAAGGGCATGCCGCTAAAACAATGAAGGGGTTAACCACCAGCGCCATGCTTATTGTGGGTAGCGGGGTGGGTGAAGGTGGTATCTGGCCTTTGGTGGGTGTTTAGACCTTGCGTGGGGGGGGGGGGGTTTGCTGGTGGAGTTAACACCATTACCTTAGCGATTAATACTGCTACGGTAATGAGGGGGTTAAGCCCTTCTGCTACCCACCCGGTAGGCCTAAACAAACATCCTTGGGGCTACTACCCCCTTCACCCACCCCCGCTACCCACAATAAAACAAAACATTCACAACAGGCCCACTACCCACCTCCTAGGCCACCAATAAACATTACAATAGATAATAAACACCAAGACACAGCCCACCTGTGCCCACCCTGTGCCCACACATAAAACCATTCTTATTATTTTACACATAGGATTAATACCACATGCCAGTGGGTGTCCCTGGGTGGTCCCCACAGGTGTCCGCAGGCCCCACAGTGCACCCCGAGGGGTACCCACGGGTGTCTGGGGGCCCACGGGTGGTTCCCACGGGGGCCTGGGGGCCCTCGGGTGGTCTCCGTGGGTCCCCCGGGACTCCATAGGGGTCCCCAATTCCTCCCCGCAGGTGTCCGGGAGTCCTCAAGTGGTGACCGTGAGCATCCGCGGGTTCTCGGGTGGTACCCGTGGGCGTCCGGGGGTTCTCGGGTGGTCCCTGTGGGTCCCCGCTGGCCTGCGGTACCATTCCTGTATGTAAAAGAACAAAAACATGACCTACATTTCAATAAATACACCTTCTCCCCTCCTCCCCCTAAACACATACAGTACAGTAATGGGCAAAATAACTATTATCCAGATATGGATAATAGATTATTTGCCCATTATTAAACACAACATTAGCCATGCAGCAGAAATAAAGTAAATAAATCCGTTTTACTTACCCCTGCCAATGTGATGGGCGTCCTCATCAGCATACTGCAGATCCCTGTCCTCCGTTGCCAGAAATCATATATACAGTAACAAATACATTCTAATGTCGCCTAACCCCTTAATCACCTTAGCGGTTAATAACCGCTATAGTAATTAAGGTGTTAACCCACTCTGCCCCGCTACCCACCCGAAACACGCAGAGATTACTATACTGTATGTGTTTGGGGGAGGAGGGTGTATTTATTGAAATGTAGGCCATATTTCTGGTCTTTTCCATACAAGAATGGTACCGCAGGCCAGCAGGGACCACCCGAGGACCCCCTGACGCCCACGGGGACCACCTGCGGACCCACAGACACCTGTGTGGAGGAACCCGTGGGGACCACGTGAGGGCTCCCAGAACCCTTGGGAACCACCCAAGGGCCCCCAACCCCCCGTGAAAACAACCCCATGGGGATGACCCGGGACCCCAGACACCCGATGGGGATGACCCAGGGACCACCCGAGGCCCCCGGACACCCGTGGGTACCCCGGCTGGCATGTGGTATTAATCCTGTGTACAATAATAAAGAATTGTTTGATGTATTGGCACAGAGGGTGGGTGGGTTGTGTCTTGGTGTTTATTAGCTATTGTTATGTTTATTGGTGGCCTAGGAGGTGGGTAGTGGGCCTGTTGGGAGTATTTTGTTTTATTGTGGGTAGCGAGGGTGGGTGAAGGGGGTAGTATCCCCAAGGATGGGTGTTTAGGCCTACCGGGTGCGTAGCCGGAGGGGTAAACCCCTTCATTACCTTAGTGGTATTAACCGCTAAGGTAATGAAGGGGTTAACTCCACCCGCAAACACCCCACAAGGCCTAAACACCCACAAAGGGCCAAATACCACCTTCACCCATCCCCGCTACCCACAATAAACATGGCACTGGTGTTTAACCCCTTCATTGCCTTAGCGGATATCCGCTAAGGTAATAAAGCTGCTTTAAAGTAATTTTTATTAATAGTGTGTGGGAGCAGGGGGTCTCCTGAGCTGAACCACTTTTATTTCAGGCTCGGAGACCCCCTGCTTCCCAAGATACAGGCCCCGTTATGGGGTGCCGGTATCTCCTATGCATGTAAATGTTCCACGTCACGTGGCCATGGGAATAAAAAGCATAGGCGATACCAGCTCCCAATAACGGGGCCTGTATCTCAGGAAGCAGGGGGTCCACTGACCTGAAATCAATGCAGTTCGGCTCCGGAGACCCCCTGCTCATCTACACTAGTGATAAAATGTATATTACAAAACATACATTTCGGGTGAGATTTGCGCTGGGAGAGGCGTCTCTCTCTGCGCAGTTCTCTCTGCAGCAGAACGTAATCGCAAAATAAGGTCTTTTCTGAGAGCGATCATCACTCCGCTGGCAACTCGCCCACTTTGTGAATTTTGCTATCACAGGTAAGCGCCGTTTTCTGAATACCGTGATAGCAACGCTCAAAAAAACGGCAATTTAAATGGGCCGGCGATTTTTTTTTTATGAACCTTTACTGCATATGCCCCTTAAAGTCATTTTTAATATACTGAGTATCCTTTGAATTCTATAGCACGTTTTAGCCCATGTCCCCAGGTGTACAAGATCTTGGTAACACTTTCCTGTTTGTGATCATTTGTTGCCAATATTCTCAGCAGTTCGAGCTGTAGACTGTAACAGTAGTCAATGTTACCCTAGTAATATGAGGATACATTGTAGCTGCTGAGTTACACTGACTGGAGGATTGATTGGAACTGAATAGCGGCCATTATGTTAGGTACACAATCAGGAATTTTACAGATTTATAACAGGAGCACCAAACAATTGCCACCTTAGGTAAGAATGTAGAGTTATACATTGGCATATGCTTTGCATATTACAAAAAGGATGGGGGGGGGGGGCATTATAGTATTGCTACTTTAACTCCTCCTACAACCACTCCCTGGATTACTCACTCGTGTAAGGTAATAAAAATTGGAGCAAAGCACATTGATAAACCAAGGTAAAGTGGCACAGAGTAAACAATGTAGTAATTTGCTGGATTTGGAGCAAAACTATGGATTGCAATACCTCATACATATGCTCCCATTTCAGAGCTGGAGTTCAGTACTTGAACAGCAAAAAGTGCATGGAAAAGTAAGAAGAAAAAATAGATCACACTGTAGCATTAAACATATAAATTTGAAGCAGGCAGCATTTGGAGTCTTTATGCTGCACAATAAAAATGAACTGTAGCTTCTTACCCCCTCTTCTCTGGGGATAGAATTCGCCAACTGGAAGTCATGTGAATGTAATTCGTTTTGCAACTGGGATTTACTGCATGCATGTTAGAGAGGCATACAGTACATAGCAAAGGGCACTTAGAAACTAATACTAAGTAACATTTCTATGTGCAATGAAATTAACTCAACCTCAGGCATGAAAACACCAGGAGACCCCAGGAGTCATGGCAAACTTCGCACGTGACCTGATTATCTCCATCCAACATTTAAAGGCACAATCTCTCTCAGTAATACATCCTAAACGCCTCAGTTCTTCCCACATTATCACGTAATCTTATTTTCCTTTGTTTCACGTAGTTATTCTTGCTATAGCAAGATTTATATATAGTATTTCGCATATTATTTTTTTTACCAAGCAAATCTGAGAGCCTCAGTGTAGTGCGAAGCGAGGTAAGGCACAGATAATAATGCAGCAGTCACTTCCATTCCCCAGAATAGAAGTTATTGCACAGATAAATGTGTTTTTCTACCTTTTAAAGCAAACCTGCAATAACTGTTATTGACTTAACTGACAGTTAATGCTGGATCTCCAGTGAAATCACCCGTATAAAGACAGCTGTAACCCAGGTATTGCAAGCCTGTAGAGAAACAGCTACGTGTGCCCACGCCTGCCACCCTACCCAATGTTTTGCTTTAAGCTATTGGAAGCATCAACATGAACCTCAGTGGTACTGAAAACTTATATTTCTCAAAACATTGGATACAGTACTCCATAAATTTACATAGACAACATTTGAAACTTTCCCTTGGAAGATTGGGGATGAAAATGTGGAAGATTTCTAAAGCAGGAGAAGGAGTGGCTCAGTGAGTAAAGACACTGACTGGCACTGAGTTTGAAGCAGGGGAACCTGGTTAAATTCCCGGTGTCGGCTCCTTGTGACCTTGGGCAAATCACTTTATCCCCCTGTGCCTCAGGCACCAAAAACATAGATTGTAAGCTCCATGGGTCAGGGACCTGTGCCTGCAAAATGTCTCTGTAAATCGCTATGTAAAACTAGCAGCGCTATACAAGAACATGCTATTATTATTATTATTATTAAAGCTTTCATTGACTTGGTTTGGGACAAGAGATCTATTCTCTGGTTGACAAATTAAACATTTATCAGCTAAAAATCAGAGAGTTCCTTCTATAAATTGGGAAGGGTTGGTCAATATGCTGTAAATGTGTGATTTGTACCAATTAAGAGCTGGTTAATCTGTGCTCAGAAAGTGATGTTACGTAAAACAGTAACAAACGTTATGTTCCCTGCTTAGGTTAATGCATAGCCAAGAACATGGGCGCAACCAGAAATTCTTTTTGGGGGGTGCAAAGTCTTAACCTGCCTGTGATGCCACATCATCGATAGAGGAGGGCTGCTTTCTTACAGAGGCCCCGCTGTCTCACACGGCAATCAGTTTCATTGCTGTGGGGAAGAGCACGAGGCCTCTGTAACAGCGAGTAAATATATTACATTCATGCGCTACTGGGGGGGTGGAGGGGGGTCAAGATACTAACATTATATGCATTAAAATTGGAGTGACCAAATTTTCAAAAGTAAAAACCAGGACATATTAGAAAATTATTTCTAAAAAAAATGACATTACTTAAAAATAAATATTATAATGGTATGTGCCTAATAGCATCCCCATTCATGCTGAATTATTATATCAGAGTGAATTTATAAAAGGATTGCTGACTGTATCAGTGAAAATCATAAACCAGTTCTGGTCGGTATACCGCACACACAGCAGCTCCGGGTAACCCCCGCCCCCCCAATTCAGGTAATGATAAAAACAGAAAATAACCACGTTTTTTTTACTATATGAATTTCTGTACAGTATTGGAACCAGGGGTTCCTCCAAAGGTATACAGTGCTGTGCTCTGGGACCCCCTGTTTCCCAAGATTCTTAACATTTTAGTGGCAGATGTTGCAGTTTATTTGGAAAATCAAAATGGCTTCCACACTGGCTTTAGTTCACAGGCTAGTAAGAAGCCACAATGTCATCAAGTGGATGACTTTGCGGCTTTCTATTGAATGAATACGCTCTTTGAAAACGCTGGAAGAACACCAGCAACACAAATGGTAAATATCTCATACTTTATTTTAATACTAGCTGATATACCCGGCGTTGCCCGTGATGTAATGTTCTGCCTCCCCCATCCTCCCTCTCAACTCCCTTCCCCCCTCTTCACAGCTGTTCAGGCTTCCCCCCCCTCTCTCCTGACTCCCTCTCCCCCCCTCTCTCCTGACTTCCTCTCTCCTGACTCCCTCTCACCCCCCTCTCTCCTGACTCCCTCCCCCCCTCTCCTGACTCCCTCCCTCCCTCTCTCCTGACTCCCTCCCCCCCTCTCTCCTGACTCCCTCCCCCCCTCTCTCCTGACTCCCTCCCCCCCCTCTCTCCTGACTAACTCCCCCCCTCTCTCCTGACTGAATACCACCCCCCGCCTGTCTGCTGTGCGCCGCCATCTTACCGGGGGCATCTGCAGGAGGAAGGGGGTCCTTCCGGAGGCTGCCTGCCCACTGCCTGTCCCCCCTCCGGGGAGGGAGGGAAGTGAGCGTTGGCGGCTGGGGCAGGAGGGCTGCACCGCACTTCCCCTCCGTCCGGGAGCCGGTGGGGGGGAGGGAGAGGGAGAGAGAGAGTTGGGTGACGTCATAGAGCCGGGTGACGTCATAGAGCCACCAATCTGATTGGCCAGAGGCTGAGGACCAATCAGATTCACCGCAGCTAGTACCAACCTTTCGATTTTATATATTAAGATGTTATAGTATTTACTCCCAAAATACACAGATAAAACCCCCATAGCATTTGCATCTCCTATGTCAACCTACCACAGTTGGAATCCAGTACACAGTGTGATGAGATAAGACCGCTCTCAACTTTAAATTATATGCATTCCGCCTAACAAAGAGAACCGCATAATAAAGAGAGCAGACTCTTATCTTTGTTTGCAGTTACACTGTATTCTGGATTCCAACTGCTGTAGGTTAAAGACATGATCTGCAGCACATGCAAATATTACAGTACTGTATGGAGGAGTTAGAACATTTTTTTTGATGGAGCCATAGTATTTGTATGTCCTGCTATTTGCTCTTTTTCTCTTCTAACTCCATCCCAAATGAGTTCTTATTTATAGCATATGTTCCTATTTTATCTCTCTACTCCAAAAGATGGGCCAGGTTAGGTAGGCAGGATTATTAGAATCCCCCAAAATACATACACAAAAAACTAATGTATTTTGGAGGGTTCTAATAACTCTGTCTATCTAACCTGGCCCATCTTTAAGAATAGAGACTAAATACAGTAAAATGTATCAATATTAACTTAGTTGGGATGAAATTACAAGAGAAGAAAAAGCAAAGAGAAGTTAGAAGTGCAGCTTTAAAAAGAACTATTCATCCCAAGGGCAGTACAAAGGACTCTGGGCCATCCCTTAAGGTTGGAGGAAAGGAGATTTCACCAGCAACAAAGGAAAGGGTTATTTACAGTAAGGGCAGTTAAAATGTGGAATTCATTACCCATGGACTGTGATGGCAGATACAATAGATTTTTTCAAAAAAGGTTGGACATCTTTTTAGAAAGGAAAGGTATACAGGGATATACCAAATAAGTATACATGGGAAGGATGTTGATCCAGGGATTAATCCGATTGCCAATTCTTGGAGTCAGGAAGGAATTTATTTTTCCCCTTATGAGATATCATTGGATGATATGACTCTGGGGTTTTTTGTTTGTCTTCCCCTGGATCAATTAGTAAGTATAGAAATAGGATAAAGTATCTGTTGTCTAAATTCAGCATAGGTTGAACATGATGGATGTACATCTTTTTTTCAACCTTATCTACTATGTAACAAAAAATTTTAATAAATATTTTAATCATTTACATGGCCCAACCTGTAGTCTATGGAGAAGTGGGGGTCCGCCAGTTTTCGGCTCGTCTTTGTGGCAGACTGTCACGGTGCCAGACGTTGAGTGACATCATTTGAAGTAATTGTTTTCTGTATGACTTTATCAGTCTCTCACATCATTATGGAGGAATTTTGGCCTACGCTTCTTTACAACGTTGCTTCAGTTCATTGAGGTTTGTTGGCATTTGTTTATGCACAGCTCTCTTAAGGTCCCGCCACAGCATTTCAATCAGGTTGAGGTCTGGACTTTGACTGGGTCAAATGTGATGCAATATTGGAGTGCATCAAAACAAGTTTTTCTGTGTGTTGATACCTGCAAATTTTCTAATATCTGTGTCACATAACTCCTCCCTAACCAGCAATCTGGTTATGATTGTACAGGAGTGTAACAGGGGACTTATCCCTGTTCACAAATGTGCCTCTAATCCAGCAGTATCGTGGTTAACAGCTGGTAGCAAATTAACTAACACCACCTGCCTGATTAGAGGTGGTAGAAAAAGCCTGCCTTTGAGACAGGAAGTGACTCCTTAGCTCTGAATGAGAGCTGACCTTTGGAGAGAACACACATCTCTGGAGCTGACCGGTCTTGAGCTCTGCCCAGCATAGCTGATTGCAAGACACCAAATAAGACTTCTAAACCTGGATGCTGATTTTCTGTGGCTTACTCTACAGCAGCTAACAGATAAGACTTTCATTCTAAAGAGATTTCTTATATCTGCTTATGTCATGCTATGTGTTTGGGGCTGGGAGACCTGCTTAACTAGGAGTTGTGAATTGCATGGGATTTCACTAGAAATACTCCCAAGGGAATTAAGCTTTCCCCCCCCCCCTGTGTTTGGATGATTTCCTGATGAAAAGGAAAAGGCACAATAAAGCCTTATTATAATTTCACCTTATAAAAGCCTCCAATTGTGTACCTCTGTGAACGTCTGTCTACAATGAGGATACTACTGTTTTTTATTTATGAATCCACAGTCTAACATGTTGCTTAAAAGAAAAGAAAATTACATATAACAAATGTTCTCTCCCTTTTACAGAATAAATATGTACAGTACAGGAGGGCCCCGTGTATACGGCGGGTTCCGTTCCAGAGGCCCGCCGTATAGTGAAAATCGCCGCAAAGCATGCGCAAACCGGCATTTTCACCATTCTGCGCATGTGCGATCTATACGCTGCCTGCCTGTTCTGCGCATGCGCGATTTTAGATTCAACATGGCGGCCCCCTTCTCGGTGCTGCCGTATCAGCGGATCGCCGGAAAGCGGAGCGCCGAGAAGCGGGGCCCTGCTGTATGTTTATTTGCATGCTCTATCCATGTGTATAGCAATTCAAAGCAGTAATACATGTGACAAAATAATAGGAATAATAGGAATAGGAGACATACTAGGTATAAGTGCAACTAACAAAAGTAAACTATAGGAAAAGGAGCCCTTGCCCCGAAGATCTTACAATCCAAGTGGTAAGTAGGGAGAACTTACCAAGGCAATCCCTCCCCCCCTGCTTCACTTCGCACATTCTTACCAGTTTTAATTGTATACTGTAGCAGGCGACAAGATGGAAGATATTAATCAGGTCGGCTAAGGGAATAAATGTAATAAATAGTCTATTAAGTTAAACAATTTTTCAGCTCCTATAGCGAAGGAAGCAAGCTTTCTTGGTGCTTCATTACTTCCCGTAGCCATAACGGAAAAAAAAATTGCTTTACCCTTTCTAATTAGGTGATACATTTTTGTGGATACACAATAGCAGAGAAAGCGACCTGCTCTTTCGGAAGTCTGTTTCAATGTTCAACACCTCCCGCCCAGTGCTGTGTGACAACTCGATTTGAAATGGAAGGAGACTGCTTTTTGTATACACACACAGACACACACACATGCATATATACCACATACATGAAAAGCCTTGCACTATCTACTGAATGTTGGTGGAGGACTCTCAAAACCATCACACCAACCACTGCTCACTCTAATGGCAAACACCACAAATTTACAACCTCCAAACAACTACCCAAATTCCTACTCGTACTGTTACTCTCCTTAGCAGGTGATATTGAACCTAACCCAGGTCCTCCCATTTCAGCTCTGTCCCATGCCCCTGAGAATTCCACCTTTAAATTCCAAAAAGGCCTATCTGTCGCCCATATAAATATCCGGAGCCTGCTGCCCAAACTGGACGAACTAAGAGCATGGTGCATTATGCATAAACCCAAAGCCATCATTCTTACAGAAACATGGCTATCCCTTAAAACCCCTGATGCAAATATCGCCATTCAGGGATACTCCATTTTTAGGAGAGATAGGTCAAAGAGAGGAGGAGGGGTGTTATTTTATATTGCAGACACCTTACAATTTACACTGTTAAATTGCCCATCAAGCCCACCCTCCTTTGAAATTCTAGTTGGCAAAATCTGCCTCCCCTTTTCTAAGCCCATCTTGCTTGCTGGCATCTACCGCCCCCCTAAAGCCCCTCTACAATCCCTGACTGATATCACCCAATTTCTTGGCTCCATTTCCCCTCTGAATGAGAAGAGTGAGCTGCTAGTTCTTGGGGATTTCAACTTCAATTGGCTTGACCCTAAAAACCACAAAATCCAGATACAACTCAAGTCACTTAACCTATCGCAACTCATTTCCCAACCCACACGGATAAACCTGAAATCGCACAACCATTCCTTGCTAGACTGGATTCTCTCATCAAACCCCAGCAGAATCCAATCCTCTGGCATCCTTCCTGACATTTTCAGTGACCATGCAATAGTGTACTGTGTAAGGAAAATTAAACCGCCCCAATCAAGCCCTAAAGTTCTCCCCACTAGAACATTTAAAAACTTTAAGCCACAACAGTTTCTGGATGACATTACCAACTGCCCATGGCACAGAATCGATTTAATTCCCGACCCAGATTCTGCACTCGACTATTTCCAATCTGTGTTCTTAAAACTCTGTGATACCCATGCTCCACTACGCAAAATAAGGGTACGAGGGGCCCAACTTCCATGGGTACAACTGACCTTATTGCACTCTACCAGCTCAGGGATACCTTGTGGAAAAGCTACAAAGTAACTGGCACTACCAAGGATCTCAATCACTACAGATGCATGCGGAACATGTGCACAAGGCAAACAAGGCATGCAAAAGCACATTATTACTCTGACAATCTCCACCAAAATACAACAAACCCAGCTAACTTCTGGAAGGTTATCAACAATATATTCCAGCCTCCTAACCATCAACAACCAAGTAATATCACTAAGGGGGATATTACTCTGACAAACCCCACTGACATTGCAAATGCATTCAATGATTACTTTGTGGGGTGTGCCACTAACTTATTAGCAAAACGCAGCCCAAACCACAAACCTGAATCTCATCCTGGGAGTACACCTATAGTCCCACCCCCTCCCAACACTGCCCACAATTATTTTCAATTTGGTCTAGTATCTGAAGAGGAGATTATACAAGCGCTCCTCAAACTAAAACTAAGCAGCCAATGTGGACCTGACTTACTACAATCTAGGTCCCTACGACTTGGTGCCCCAGCCATTGCCAAACCAATTGCGTCCATAGTCAACTCTATCCTGTCTGCAGGCCATATCCCTAAGACCTGGAAAACTGCCAGAGTTGTCCCAATCTTAAAAAGTGGGGACAAAAACATTGTCTCAAACTACAAGCCAATCTCACTTCTCCCAATTCTATCCAAAGTAATGGAAAAATGTGTCCACTCCCAATTAAGCGATTTCTATACCAAGACAAATTTCCATAGCCAATTCCAATCTGGGTTTTGTCCCAAACACTCCACCGTAACTACCCTGCTAAAAGTTTGCAATGAAATTCAGTGTGGAATGGAACGGGGACAACTCACTGGTGCAGTATTCCTAGATTTTGCAAAGGCTTTTGACACAGTTGATCATGCTATCCTGCTTAACAAACTACAGAGCTCTGGAATAGGGAAGCATGCTTTAAACTGGTTTCAGTCCTACCACCAGTATCAGGAAGATCCCAACATGTGTCCATCTCAGGCTCTAACTCCAACCCCCTGGATATCACCTGTGGTGTCCCGCAAGGCTCTGTTCTGGGGCCCCTACTCTTCTCAGTGTTCATTAATGATCTTCCCACAGCTTGTAAGGAAGCCTCAATACACATGTATGTATGCAGACGACACAATCCTATATGCACACAGCCATAGCCTCTCTGACCTTCAACACATACTTCAGTCTGACTTTTTGAGACTCGTAAACTGGATTTCCCAAAACAAACTGTTTTTAAACACAGACAAGACTGTAACAATGGTGTTTGGGACCAAGACTAAATTTTTAAAGCTTCCAGTGATGGAGCTCCTGATTAGAACTAATGCTAACACCACCCTAACCCCTGTCACTAGTTTTAAATACCTGGGTTTATGGTTTGACTCCCACTTAACATTCGGGATGCACATTGATACCCTGACAACCAAGACCTATGCCAAACTAGGGGAACTTTACAGGAACAAATCCTCCCTAATTCTCCTGGTCAGAAAGCGTATCGCACAGCAGATGCTAATGCCAATTATTGACTATGGAGACATAGTATATGGCTCAGCACCTCAAACCCACCTTGGCAAACTTGACACCCTCTACAATTCAATTTGTCATTTTGTTCTCCAATGCAACTACAACACACATCACTGCGAAATGCTCAAAGAACTAGATTGGTCATCACTAGAGTCTAGGCGCAAAGTTCACCTTTCCTGTCTTACCTTTAAATTCTTCATGGGCAAGCTACCAAGCTATCTGAACAAGCTCCTCACCCCTACCACTTGCAGCACTTATCACCTGAGATCAGACTCCAAAAGACTGTTCATGGTCCCAAGGCTCAACAAAGTATCCGGACGTTCCTCCTTCTCCTACCATGCACCCCAAAACTGGAACAACCTACCAGAGACTCTCACATCCACCACCAGTTTAAGTTCTTTCAAATCTAAGGCTGTCTCACACTTTAATCTGGTCTGTAACTGTTTCATACGCCCATAATATATATTTTCTTTAACTATGCACGCAATGTCTTGTATATAATGTATACCCTGTTCATTTATGTAACTGTATTTGTAACCATGTATTATTTGTTTTACTCTGTGCCCAGGACATACTTGAAAATGAGAGGTAACTCTCAATGTATTACTTCCTGGTAAAATATTTTATAAATAAATAAATAAATAATACTATGTCTGTGTGGATTTGTGGCCAACAACGTCCGCTTCAGCAGATATATATGTAGGGATGTGTTAGGTTGCCTTCTATTGTTGCAGTGCGTCTCCTGAGGGAGTGGTGTAAGGTTCCACGGCTGCCCGGCAGTATAGGGCGCCACTATGTTGATTGCGCAACATTAGGGCACTGTCAGGACAGAGACAGGTCGCGCATGCGCGATGCAAGTGCGCGAACGGCTGGCCAATGAGATAGAGGCTCAGCCAGTAACTACAACTCCCAGGAGCCTTAGCGGAGTCACCTGACGCAAGGGAGCCAATGGGAGGGCTGGATTCAGGGGAGGCAGGAAAGGGAAGCGTGGGGGAGAGACCACGCTAGGCAGAGGGCACCGGAGGAGCAGGGAAGGAGGTAGTGTGAGTGCAGGGGGTCCGTGACCCACCTGCATAAGTTAGATCTTCCCTGAGGGCCCAAATAGATTCCCTGAGTCACCGTAGGTTGTGGACTGCAGGGAAGCCCTATAGTGATAGTGACATCATCCCCTTACTGAATAAACAGTTAGGGACAAAGTGTGCAGAGTTGCGGTTGCTGCAGTCCTCTGGGACCAGGTTTCTGTGCATCGTGACACCAGACCAACTGCGCTGGATCGGCAGATCCTTTTTGAAGTTGTCACCGGTCACCGCAGTGACCGGAAGGTATTTAACAAAGTGCACCAATACCGGTCAACAGGCGCTGATCCCGCCTTAGGGAACACTCTTTGGCCAAAGGACTGAGCTGATATACAATTAAAGTACATGGACACGGTGTGGGGGCACGCAGTGACGGAACAGAGACATTACTCCTTATGAGAGTGGCCGAGCCACTAGTGTTATAAGTATTGTATAAGCTAATGAATGTGTTAGATGTGTTTTTGCCATGATAAAGTAATAAGGGTTATTTCGTGTGTTACAGTAAAACAGTTCAAAGCATATGTGTGTTGCTATGGTTCTTGCACAGGGGAATCTAACATGATGGGGATCCTGGGTAAGTGGAGGCGCTGCCTTTAAGATAAGTGTTACCCCAGGCTCCCAGTTAGCGGAGGCTCAGATCTCCTGGAGCCCACAGGTGTAGTCACTCTAGAGCGTAGGAAAGAGGGCTACATATATATATATATATATATATATATATATATATATATATATATATATATATATATATATATATATATATATATATATAGGCCCTGAGTCTTTTATAACCCCTTAAGTGTTGAGGGTTAAAACATTGGCTATGGGGAAATAAACATTAAGTGAAGACACCCGGCGTATACCAGTACAGGTACAGTAGTCCTCGTTATTCAACATTTCACTTTACAATGAATGTCATATCCAACGCTTTACAATGAAACCGTAATGTCTTTTTTTCGACACCGGAATGCGTTATCCAACGTCTGAATGCGTTAACCAACGCTCACCGCCACTGATTAACATGGGACTCACATTACAATGGTTTCACTATCCAGCGCTACTTCCAGAACGGATTCCGTTGGATAATCGAGGACTGCCTGGATTGACATTCTATACAGAATAAAGATTCTGTAAAATACATGCACACCACACAGTGTGCACTCTACAAAGGTCACTGTATAATATATAGATCCAGTAGTGACTCTTTACACAATATGCATATCCAGCAGTGACATACTGTATTGCATTATAAACACCAATGGTTTTATGTATTGAGGAAAAAGTGGAGCAATTCTGGGGCAAAAAATCATATGTACCAAAGGAAAAATCCCATTGAAATCAATAGTACTTTTTTTTATTTCATACAAACAGTATGGTGCAGTTTTTTTTGGTCCCAGAATTGCACTACCTCTGCCTTGATACATAACCCCCCAGGTGCCCCTGTTCAAAATAGGGATGCAATACTGACTCCTTATAAAACATAAAATATATTAAACCATCATCATTGTCTTATTAATTGATCTCTTGGACTGTATTATTGGGCTAACATTGCTAACAGGACTGAGAACTGACTATCAATGTGTGCTGTGTATACAGTACGTATTGAGATTTATTATTGGATTGATATCATCATCAAGATCTGAACTACCACCCATGTACTCACATGCAACTTATGACTATCTTGCTCTGGTTTAAACAGCATCTGATACTATATGAATGTCTGTGCTGTTAATGTTTTTTGAGCACTAGTGGGGACTTTGTGGTCTCTTGTTCATCCTTATAAAACATGTAGTCGTAGTGCAAACACATTGTGTTGGTGCAAATGGCCGGTTTGCGCTTGTAAAATTATGACCCCAATCTACAGTTGGACAAAAATAATCTCAAAATGCAGGGTGCTTTTAACATACCATTTGACAGGTGGAGAGCCTTTTCCTAAAGTATTTAAACGTTCTCAACATGGTTGTACACATGTTAAATAGCCTATATGGTATTGGCATTCAATTTAGAGTTGGCTTAATGGCTGCTTTTAATGTAAGACCCCTTAATTAAATTGCACTATATTAACCCTGCATTTGCAACATACTGAATATTTTCTGGAGTCATGGCTGCAATCGCTGTGCTTTTCATGCGCAGACTCTACCTGACAATGTTTGATATTCTTGAGAAAAGCCTAAAACCCTAGAGAAAAAGGGAAATAATGTATTTTTTATTATTTATTCAAATTTTCCTCTGTTGAATTTGAATTTTCTTTTTCTCCCTGCCTGTTGGCACCTTGTTTCCTACGTCATAATGTTCGTATTTTGTACCTCAGCATCTCTGGGGGTTTTCAAATGTTTTTTCTACTGTTAAAAACACACGATTTTCTTAATCTCTAACTTCTGAGTTTAACCTTTTAAATTGCAATGGACTGTAGGGAGAGCCCCAATTTAACATCCTTAATATTTATATCTAACTTAAATTTTAATAACTTAAGTTAATATCTAACTTAATACTTAATATCTAACATCCACTTAACATTTCAAACATTTAAACTGTATTAAAAAAATGGTGATTAGTACGGATTGCTGCTTTACTTCCAGGTAGCATCTAAATCGGGTCACAATTCCAGAAATAGGACAGGCACTGCTCTAAACTTAGACCCACTGTTGACACCCTATATAATATATGTATCTAGTACAGGGTCCAGACACATTATTCTGTACACAGACCAAGTGCTGATAGACCATAGTACTGTGTATGTACCATGTGTTCAGGAAATTCAACCTATGCTATACACAATCTCAGCTGAGACTTTACTGCGCTAATCCACCCTTTTGCAGTGTTCATTACTACTCTTTTACTCTTTTACTTTTTATTCCCCACCGCTATCTGATCTCACCTCTTGGGTGTATAATGTTTCCTTCTTGGAAGCTTAATGTCAGATCTGTGAAGAATGTGCTGTGTATGATCTTCAAAGCTTCACGTACAGTGCAAGAGCATATCTATATATTTCTCATGTTGGTTTAATAAAGGTTATTGCAACCTACAAGAAAAATCTCAAGAATAAACAGAAAGCGAGAAGACAGACAAAAAATAAATAAATAATAGGAATCAGAAAGGAAAGAGTGACAGAAAGAGAGAAAGATGCTATACTACAATAAATGATCTCTGTCGCTGGGCGTCCGAGCAATGAGAAACAGGCTGGCTCTGTGGGCCGTTTATTACAGACACAGTGATGGGCAGACAGATTAATAGAATAGTCATTTTCCTTATATATCAGCCACATTGTGTCCTTTCTTTCTGTGCTTCTTTGTAAAGGCGTGAGGCATCCATATCTTAGCCCATTTGTTACTGGGCAGATTGATTGAGTACCTCATAACTGGACCTTTAAAAATCCTCTAAAACCTTTTACTGCTGAAGAGGACTTTTCAATCCATTTTAGGAGATTGCAAGTGTAAAGAGCAATGCTCTGCAGTGGATCGAATCAAAACAGACTTGGCCTATTGTCTTTTAAATATTAACATTTTCATGGCTGCTTCGCAGCATGCTGCCGGCCCTATGATATTCAAAGGTTAAGGGGGTAATTCTATTTGCTCCAAAGCAGCTATTCAGGGCCATTTTCAGGTTAAAATCTCCATTGGCTTAATTGGGAATTTTGGGCCGAAGAATATTCTGAATAGCTGCTTCAGATGATATAGAATGACCCCCTTAGTGATACCTCAGCAATTGCAATTCTGATTTAATGTTATCCCCACACATTTACTTTGCAGAGCCCTCTAGTAGAAAATTGATTAAATTGTTAATATCTTTTCTGTGGCTTTGTCTTATTAACCCCCCATGTTGCTTCTTTGCAACATCCGCAAAAGGTTTAAGGGGCTTATTCTATATCCACTGAAGCACCCGACTAGACATTTTCTGATGAAATTCCCTGTTGACTTCAATGGAGTTTGTGGCTGAAAACAGCCCAATTGGCAATGTCGGTTGATATAGAATAAGTCCCTACATGTTTAGGTATATTTCTGCAGTGGTGAAATTAACCACATAACTTCGGTTTTGTAATGATGACTAAGACTCACCCAGAAACAAGAGTGTTACGGGCTGATTTCTTTACATATACATATGTTCCATAATTAATTTATGTTAGTGTTACAAATTTTCTACTGTAGGTTCATCAACATTCTTTACCAACAGATGCTGATTTCTGGAGATACACATATATTACACACTTAATTTATGTCAGTGTTAGAGATTCTGTAAATTCAGCAACGTTTCTTACCAACAGATCCTTACTAAAGCAGCAATTTTCCACTACCCCAGAAAATTATCCTCCTGCACGCTCCTGATAACGAGCATTTCTACATCTATATAGCCATCAGGTATTTTTCTCCCGTAGGGAAAAGAAAACATCCTGGAGGGGCAAACCACTTCTGATGGTTTTAGAATGCATGTGCAGAGTTGTGACTTTCAGAGGTTTGGTGGGTGCTTCAAATTGAATATTTGAGGTTTATAAGCTCAACACACAGCAACCTGTGTACTAAGATTACTATGTACTATTCATTTTTTGTGCGTCAAAATTTGAGTGAAAAAAAGTACTACAAACCTTCAGAAACTGTGCGTTGTGCAGTATGTATGAAGGTCGTTATGTGACTTCATACATACTGTAAGACGCATAGTTTGATGCATTGCGTCATGTTGCATACCTGTTTGATAGAATTTAATTTTAAACAGAATTGTGTATTTTTATTTAGAACTATTATTAGTAGGCCTAGTTATAAATTATTAGTGTAATATTATTTATAATAGCCATACTATGAAAATAATACATTTTATTTCCTATGTAATGAAACATCCATACTGCATCAAGTACATTTTTGGTTAATACAGCAACTTAATTCGGAGCTAACAATATAAGCGGACAATATTAGGATTTACACCAGGTTTCACTCGGTGAATGTTTTTTATGCATATTCATCTATCTTGTTTGGAGGACAAGTACAATAAAAATATTTTGTAATATCTACCATCATTTCTCTTTGTATGTCATGTGCAGTCAAGGTGTGTGTGCCAATATACAGTACTTGACTAAAAACATTTTTAACACAATGTGCACATTAAGAAAAAGATTAGTATATAGGCGAAAACAAACGCAACATAATTTGTGATTTCTGTGCATGTATTTTATGCCAACAATTCCATTTGCAACACTTACTACATACTTTAGGCCCACACAGTATTTACAGTTGGCAGGTTCACAAACTTCATTGTGTACGTTGCCTACACCTTAAACCCCTTAATCCACTGTAATAATCAAAAGGAGTAAAGGTTTGTCTATTTAGATGTGCTAGGGGGTAAGAGGACATAAGGGGCAGGCATTAAAGCTCTTAGTAGGGGCCAGTAATATCCAAATGCAGACAGAAGGGAATACTGTAGTTCTTATACCCAGCATTTTAATACTGCAGCATATTCATTTGAAGGGGAACCCTAAACATGAATGGCTACTTTAAAGAGCTGCACTTTGAAGTGGGAAACACCAGTTTTAGACCCATTACAAATGACTCTGCTGATAAATCTGACTGTAAGCTCTACGGAACAGAGATTTATTATCCTGGCATTGTTCTGTGATGTACTCTGGAAGCTCTGTAGATAAATAAAGCATTATTAAAGTAAGAGGCATAATAACTGCTCAGCATTCAGGCAGCGTGGCCAAGCAAAGAGGGAACTTTAACAGTCGTTAAGCCCGAATGGGGCACAAGGGAGCAGAACCATCAAATAATAGCCTGACGCTTTTCCTCGCCTTTTTATGGATCGCGCTCGGCGGATGGATTGTCATAATAAAGACATACGGTGAAAGCTTTAATCCGTGCAAGACCAAAGTACCCCTCCGAGGGACCAATAGAGGAAGTATTCGTGGTCCCTTTTCTTTGTGATATGACCCGCCACCAGAGTTTTCGATAAATACCATTAAGAGGGTCCCCATAGCCAGCAGCAAATAATAGACCATTAAATGGAGAAAGAGCATTTCAGATACAAAAACAAGGGGGAGTTGAGGGGGATGTAAGTGTATGAATACTGAGGTTTTTAACCATTTATTTTGCTGGGACAATAAGCTATTGAGTTCCTCTGTTCTGTATGAAGCTTGACTGTATTATTTAACTCTTTCAGAGCTGCAATTGCATTGCATGCGCCTTCTGATAATTTGATAACTGAAATGCAGTACAAGGTAGTACATAAAGGCAGAAATCTGTGCATGTTTTTTAGTACTGGGATAGATCTTCAATGGGTTTTTAAATGCAAATTGTTAATGTATGGTCAGATATTGAAGGCCATTGGCAGAAATGTATCTAAAGGCTATTTATGCAGGAAACAGCAAAGGTTAGGCAAAGGGGTCTGTTCTAGTAGGTTCGATGAATTTGCTGCTACATCGCAAGGTTTGGCATGTTGTCACCGAACGGTTGATCAGTTGAGTTATCACGGTATTCAGAAAGAATCTGAAACCATACGGCGGTGAAACGCCAAGACTGGACGGCGTGGCAGAAAAGTCATCTAAGTTTTTTTTTCTAAGTTCTCCCCCCTGCGAGTTTCTCACAATGTGAGCTGCACAGGGAGAACCGCGTCTCCCTTCACATTTCTCGCAAGCAATTGCAGTGTTTTTATAAAAAATGTAATACTAGTGTGCGTGAGCCGGGGGTCTCCGGAGCAGAACCACGTTGATTTCAGGTGCGGGGACCCCCTGCTTCCCAATATACAGGCCCTGATGTGGGGTGCCGGTATCTCCTATGCGTTTAAATGTCTCGGTCACGTGACACGGGACATTTAAACATTGCATGGGGATACCGGCACCCCATAATGGGGCCTGTATCTTGGGAATCAGGGGTCCCCGGATCTGAAATCAACGCGGTTCTGCTCCGGAGACCCCCTGTTCGCGCACACTAGTATTAAAACTAAAATAAAAACAATTAATACACAGGTACCCGTGAGGGCGGGGGTGAAACCTTGCTCTAACAAAGGACAGGGAGGGTGTCAAAATTTAAAAAATCCCCAACAACAGTGAATGAGGTGGTGCTCACTGGGGAAGGTGAAGTATGAGGAGGTGAGACAGAAAAGTATCCCCTTTAATCGTGGCACAGTTAACACCTAAATGTAAAACTCGATTTTATTAAAGTAATTTAAAATAATGCGTAAGGGATTATGGACAAACAAAACAAACACGTGAACATATAATAAAATGATATCGAGTGTGACTGGCAAGGGTAACTGATGAATGATAAAACACTTGGAAGATATTATATTAAAGATCTACCCACCCTATTATTGTGTGTGTTTATGCTTCAGTTGTCCTTCAAAGGAAAATAAGTTCCCTGAGTTGCTAAAGAAACCCTAACATTGGGGGGTTCCTTAAACACTACACCTCCCACAGAAAAGCTATAGTACACAGCTGGATGCCAAGACTTGGCCAAAATGTGATATCTCTGTAGATTTTCTTTAGATGACCAACTGATAGAGTGTTAATTGAAGGTCTATGAGATGCAGCCTAAACTCTATAAGTGGGTGGGTATATTCACCCCTCCACCACTAAGCATGAGGCAATTCTATGCTTAGTTAGATAGTGCTGGAGACTGCACATCAGATAGACGTTTGATCTGAGGTGCTGTAACCAGTGTCCAGCTATATGTAGCTGTTGCAGGGCTCAAGACATATTAATAGTACTGTGGATAGTGCCTGTTATGTGCATAAGGGTGTAGTGTAGCAGGTGTCTGAGCGTTCTTGCTGTTCACGACTACAGGCTCCGAAACGCTCAGTCTCATAGGACTCCCTTGCCACTCCGAATCAGCCAACGTCGCTGAGTAGCTGACGTTACACGTACCCGACGTACGTTTCACCAATAGGCTTCATCGGGGGCCGCATCATTTTATTATATGTTCACGTGTTTGTTTTGTTTGTCCATAATCCCTTACACATTATTTTAAATTACTTTAATAAAATCGAGTTTTACATTTAGGTGTTAACTGTGCATGATTAAAGGGAATACTTTTCTGTCTCACCTCCTCTTAAAATAAAAACAGCTTCATTGCCTTAGGAGCAAGCAGCTAAGGTAATGAAGGGGTTAAACTTGAATAGCCTGTTTATTGCGGGCAGAGGGGGTTGATGAAGGGGGTATTTTCCCCAGGGTGGGGGGGTTAGGCCTCCCGGGTTGGTAGTGGGGGAGGAGGGTTAACCCCTTAATTACTATAGCGCTTACTAACCGCTAAGGTGATTAAGGGATTAGGGGCCATTAGATTATATTTTTTATTGCTGTGTTCCTGCCAATGGAGGACATGGACGTGGAGATAGGTGATGAGGATGTTCTTCATCCTGGCAAGGGTAAGTGAAAGTGTTATTTACTTTATGCTGGCTGGATAATGTTTTATTTTGAATGGGAAAATGCATTATTATCCAGATCTGGATCATTGTAATTTTGTCCATTACTGTACTGTAATGTAATAGTAGTTGGGGATAGAGGGGGTGCCCATTCCTTGCCATTGGGGTTATCTTTGCTCCCACTGATGGCAATGGTAACCACACTGGCAATGAATGGGTGTATTGTTTAGTATTGTGTTTGTATTGTGTCTTTATGTTTATTATGGGTAGCGGGTATGGCTGAAGGTGGTATTTGGCCCACAGTGGGTGTTTATACCTACTGGGTGGGTAGCGGGAGGGGTTAACCCCCTTCATTACCTTAGTGTTATTAACCGCTAAGGTAATGAATGGTTTAACTCCTCCTGCAACCCCCCCGGAAGGCCTTAACACCCATCATGGGCCAAATACCACCTTCACCCACCCCCTCTACCCACAATAAACATGGTACTGATAGTTAACCCCTTCATTGCCTGAGTGGTTAGCCGCTAAGGTAATGAAGCTGCTTGTAAATGCAGTTTTCCTGCATCGGATTGATGCTGGGGTCTCCGGTGCTGGTATTAATGTCAGCTCCTGAGACCCCCGGCATCAATCCAATGCAGGAAAAAATGCATTTTTATCTAAGTTCCTATCTTACATCCCTTCTCGCCAGCTTTTGCTGGTGAGAAGAATCTTTGATAAAATCGAAATTCCAGAGCCCCGATGAGATTATCGAGGCTACTAGAATTGCACAAATTTATCAAAATTGCGAATTTGAGCTTCTCGCCGGTAACTGCACGGCATGTTTGGCCAGGAGCCAGAAATCACGAGAAAATGCTTTCCCCGCACAATTTCACCAACTTATCAAGGCTTTCTGATTAGCTACCTAGCAAAATTTTGCGAGAACAGCTCAAAATCCTCGATGAGTTTGTTATCGAAGTTTATAGAATTGGCCCCAAAGTCAGGATTAAAGTCTATTATAAATACAGTAGGTAAATTTGTGAGGTAGTCAGTACTGAAATAGCGGGGGTGTGCAGAGCCATGTGTACTTGGAGTGCCAGTGGAGATATCATATTGTACTTCACTTAATGCCTTTTAAAGAGGAGTTTAACATATTGCAATATATTGCAATATATTGCAAGCTTCTCGTGCAATTAAAAGGTTAGTGCTTTTATTGGTGGAAAGGCTTAATATATCTACCTCTCCAACAGCTAAAAGACTTAAGTGTGCAGTCATAGGGGATTCTGGGAATTTGTCTAAGAATCAGCAGCTCTATGTAAATGACATTTTTACATCCAGATCACAGGGGAAATTAGCAGGGAAGTGGATGTTGTGGGAATTCTTTGGCAAAGACTACAGCGAAAAATCTAATCAAAATTTTCATTAAAATTTCCATTCCTACCAGAGATGTTTAGGTTACTTTCAAGTCTAATAAGCAGCAAGCGCTTGCAGACTAATGCCGTTTAGGTGGGTTGAACAGTCAAAGGATAAAAGAACAGTTTTCCTCTCTTAATGATGGTTAGATCACGTGTCATTTTGCAGTGTTGGAGGAGAAGCGCTCAATGGAACAATACGAACTCTGGTGTGAGGGACAGACCTAATGTTTCGCAATTCTTCTACTTGTGCCTATGTCACTATAAGGCAGAAGGGACAAACGTAATACACCATTTGTCCCTTCTAGTGTCACTATGTTACTTTCTGATGGAAAGGCCAGACCAGGTGAATTGTACGAGTGTTCTGTGTGTGTCACTGTAGCACTCAGTTTTAAGAGGGGCAAACTCAATGTAGTTTAGAATATGTTTTTTTACAATTATTTTTTATTTCTGTATCTCTATCACACGGTAGCAACAAGAACAGACTCAATAGTGGACATACTGTACAAACTTAGTTTGTCAGAGTCACTATATCATTGCAGTATACGGGACCAAAGTAATAGGAGGTCTATTTTGTCTCCTTGTTATTGTGCCCCTACAAGATATGAGATTTGTCTTCTTGTCTCTTATAATATGCTTCCATGCAGAAGGAGGAACAAACTCTAGGGTCAATAACTATGATTGTGTTAATGTATACCACTGCAGTGGTAAAGTTAGACTTATTGGCTATATGTCATTTCTGTCTGTATGCCACTCTACTGTTATGCAATGGAAGGGACAGATTTAATGTGCTATAGGTCATTTCAATTTCTGTATTACAATATGTCACAGCACTGACTGATTATAATTCCATAGTCACAAATTCTAAAGCTGCTAAAAACAGAGAGGAGATAATAATGTCCTTATTAAAAGGGTTAAATAAAAATGTACAGTACAGTACTTTACAGCACTACTATCAATGCATGATTAGGGTAGGCCCGTTAAGCCCCTACTGTAGAACAAAGGGAACTGACAACATACTGGTGAAATAAGGCCACAGCTTTTATTAATAATACAACACAATTAAGAACTCAACACAGACTGGCCGATACCATGTTGAGAACCTCCCCGTTGCATAGCAATTGTAAAGTGTCACCCACCAACACCAGCAGCCCGAAGTGGGCCGAACACCTGAATGCCCAAACCTGAAATTTATGGGCCCAGTCTGTACCATCAATAACCACCACTGGCTAGGCCATTTAAAACCTTAAAATGGCCTAGCCAACCCCCATCAGATGGGTGACTTCACCAGACCTCCTACCACTAAAATTAAAGATTCCTACACACATCATTGATACTGCTGCGACACACTTTATTCGAGCAAATACCCAGTATGTACCTGGCAGATACCTGGAATGCGCCGCTCCTCACCTCTGACAAGCCCCGTTGCGTTTGCCTTCCCAGCCTGGGTTCATGCCTGGCTGACGGGCGGCTGATCTGTTAAATGATAATGATTAGGATTTAATAGGCTGCAATGCTTCGCGTGTCTACCAGATGGCATAAATTCATGAATTGTAATGCAGTATATATATATATATACTGTGCAATATTGCAGCCAGCGGGAATAAAATGCTTCAATCCCTGCCTGAAAATACCTCAATGCACTCGGGCAGAAAACAGTCACAAACCTCAATACACCCGGGTATACCCGAATTCGTGGGACTAGCCGAGCTCGAATAAAGTGTGTCGCCAGTGTAGTGCACTGTGAAAATAATGCATATTTTTGGTCAATAATACTGCATGTATTCCTAATCGAAGCTTGATGTATACAGGCTTTCATTTTTTAAGGTGAGTTGATAATGGGTATTATTTGACGATAACAGTGTAAAGTTAGTTAAACATTATCAGTTAAATCTTCTTAGAGTGAAAATACAGAGGATTGTCATTTAATAATTATAGCACTGCATAATCACAGCACTAAGCAGCAGATTTAGTCACATAAGTAGTCTTCGAATTTAGTTAATGTGACATTAACCTAAATCATGTGGAGAAATTACATAGTTACATAGTCACATTTATTTATAAAATGTTTTACCAGGAAGTAATACATTGAGAGTTACTTCTCGTTTTCAAGTAGGTCATGGGCACAGAGTTATGATAATAATACATGGTTACATTAAATGAACAGTTAAAGATAATATACAGTATGTTATATGCGTATGTAACCGTTAAAATGTTACATTTTCGGATTAAAATGTGAGACAGCTTTAGTTTTCAAAGAACTTAGATTGGTGGCAGCTGTGCGACTCTCAGGTATGTTGTTCCAGTTGTGGGGTGCACGGTAAGAGGAGGAGGAGAGGCTGGATACTTTGTTGAACCTTGGGACCATAAACAGTCTTTTGAAGTCAGATATTTGGTGATAAGTGCTGCATGTGATAGGGGGTGAGGAGCTTGTTCAGATAGATGCATAGCTTTCCCAGAAATTATTTGAAGGCAACACAGGAAACATGAATTTTGTGCCTAGACTCAAGTGATGACGAGTCTAGTTCTTTGAGCATTTTGCTGTGGTGCGTGTTGTAATTACATTGAAGGACAAAGAGGCATATTGAGTTGTAGAGGGTGTCTAGTTTGCGATGGTGAGTTTGAGGTGCTGTCCCATATACAGTACTATGTCACCATAGTCTATACTTGCATTGGCATCTGCTGTGCGATGTGCATTCTGACCAGCTGATTTAGGGAAGATTTGTTCCTATAAAGTACACATAGTTTGGCATAGGTTTTGGATAGGAGGGTATCAATGTGCAACCCAAATGTTAAATGAGAGACAAAACATATGTCCAGATATTTAAAACTAGTGACAGGTTGGAATGGTATTAGTTTGTTCTGATCTGTGACTCCATCATTGGTAGCTTTAGAAATTTAGCCTGGCCTCAAATACCATTGTTATAGTCTTGTCAGTGTTTAAAAACAGTCTATTTTGGGGAAATTCAGTTATCCAGTCTCTAAAAATTAGATTGAAATACATGTCCAAGGTAAGAGAGGCTAGTGCTGTGTGCATATAAGATTGTGCATTGAAACTCCCTTATAAGTTAGGTAGATCATTAATAAAGCATGATAATAGTAGAGGGCCCAGAATAGAGCCTTGTGGGACACCACGGGTGATATCTAAGGGGTTTAAGTTAGAACCTGAGAGACACATCTTGGGATCTACCTAATAGGTAGGAGTGAAACCAGTTTAAAGCATGTTCCACTATTCCAGAGCACTGAAACTTGTTTAGCAAGATAACATGATCAGCAATATCAAAAGCCTTTGCAAAATCTAGGAATATTGCACCAGTAAGTTGTCCCAGTTCCATTATACACTGGATCTCATTGCAAACTTTTAAGAGGGTAGTTACCATGGAGTGTTTTTGGGCAACAGACAGATTGAAGTTGGTTAAGGAAATTTGTCTTGGTATAATAATCGCTTAATTGGGAGTGGACACATTTTCCATGACTTTCGACAGTATTTGAGGAAAGATTTGCCTGTAGTTTGAGACAGTGGTTTTTGTCCTCACTTTTGAAGATTTGTACAACTCTGGCTGTTTTCCAGGTCTTAGCGATATTGCCTGTAGCCAAAATAGTTTATTAGGAAAGCAAGCGGCATGACAATGGCTGGGGCACCGAGTCATAAGAATTTCGATTGCAGTAGGTCAGGTCCACATTGGCTGCTTAGTTTTAATTTAAGGAGCACTTGTGTAATCTTCTCTCCAGAAATTGGGCGGAATTGAAAATTGTGAGCAGTGTTGGGAGAGGGTGGGGACATGGGGGTTCTCCCATATTGAGCTTCATATTTGTAGCTCAGGTTGCCCTTGCTAATAGAAAAGTAGCACACTGTTACGCCGGTGCTGCCCGCAGACCAGACCCGTTCCTTTCACTGAGGTGAGGAACGTATAGAAGCACGCACCCGCAGCAAAGGGAGCGTGTCCGGAGTGTGGTGATTGTGGCGTTGCCAGGCCAGGTGTATTTAGCTAGCAATACTTGCCGGTACCGGTGTAGAAATGCCGTTGTCATTGCCGTTAGCCAAAGTCTGGGATTGGAGAATTCCGGAAGGTCGTTTGTCCAAGCAGGGGTCAAGAGCCAGAGAGAGACGTCCGCCAAGCCAAGTCGTAACCTGAGAGAATGAGAGAGAAAACGCCAGAGTAGTAATCCAAGTGAAAACTATGTCGAGCAATGAATGATAGGAAGGACTGGTATTATAAAGTGTGGCTGACCAATCAGAAGTGGAGGCAGACCTGGAGGACTGCGTGGAGCCATCCTGGATAGGTTCCCTTGATTGGCAGGCAGGTGAGGACTCTTGTCTTGATAGGAGATCCTATTCCTGTGTTGGGGGCGGGTCTTCACTGCCAGAGCAGTGAATAAATTAACTTCGCCCAGCGCGCGCTGTTCAGGCGCGCGCCCGAGCAACATGGCGGCCGCGTGAGGTACTGCTGGAAGCCGGGGACGCCGAGGACGACGGGGAACCCCCAGAACCGCCGGAGGTGAGTGACGCTGGCGAGGGATGCGCGCCACGGCAGCAGGGGGGAATATGTGAGCAGAGGAACCAGGGCGCGGACGCCGCGATCCCTGATTCCTCACACACACCCCCCAGAGTATTAATTGGATGTGTTTGCAATGTCAGTGGGTTTTGCCAGAGTAATATCATCCTTTTTTATATTAGATTGTTGTTGATGGCTAGAAGACTGGTATATATTGTTGATGACATTCCAGACGTTTGCTGTAGTTTGTGTTCTGGCAAAGATTTTCAAAGTAATACTGGGCTTTTGCGTGTCTTGTTTGCCTTATGCATGTATTCCGCAGGCATCTGTATTTGATGAAAGATCCTTTGTAGCTCCAGTTACTTTGTAGATTTCCACAAGGCATCTCTAAAATGGTAAAGCGCAATAAGGTCGGTTGTAACCCACAGAAGTTGCCCCCCCCCACCTCATACTCTTAATCTGCGTAGCGAAGCATGGGTGTAGCAGAGTTTTAAGAACTCTGTTTGGAAATAATCAAGCACATAATCTGTCCGGTATCAAATTGATTCTGTACCAAGGGCAGTTAGTAGGATGAACCAGAAACTGTTGTGGGTTACAGTTTCTAAATGTTCTTGTGAGTAGAACGTTAGGGCTTGGTTTGGGTGGTCTGATTTTCCTTACACAGTACATTATTGCATGGTCACTGAGAATGTAGGGTAGGATACCAGAAGATTGTATTCTCTTGGGATTAGAGGATAGAATCCAGTCTAACAAGGAATGGTTGTGAGATTTTAGGTTTGTCCATGTGGGTTGGGATATTAGTTGGGTTAGGTTTAATGGCTTGAGTTATTTCTAGATTTTGTTGTTTGTAGGATCAAGCCAATTGAAGTTGAAATCATAGTAGATGAGGTTGAAAAAAGACATAGCCATCAAGTTCAACCTATATTAAAGAGGTAATCCAAGCATGTGATTTTTGTGGGGATGAAAGAGACATGTGCAGAATTGCAACCAGGGAGACAGATTTGGGTCAATTAAACCATGGCTTTTATTCAGCCTATAGCTTTAAGCAATACATGTTAAGGAAGCACACAAATAAATAAGCACCCTATTCCTTTGTAAGGACTAATTCACTTTCCCAGTTCCTCCCTGTAGGGCTGGGAGGATAAACCTCTTTCTAACCTATGACCCCAAAGTCCAAAGAGGTACCTGCAAGCAGGGGGCCCTTTATGTCAGTGTCTGGGTCTAGGTTGGTGTCTGCTGGGGGGGGGGGGGCTACTTCTGGCGGGTTCCAGAGCCTGCTGAGCCCTGGAATAGATCTGGTTCCTGGTGTCTTGCTGGCAGCACAGTCCTGTGCTCGAGACCACTTGTTCCTGGGAATCTCTTCTGGCAACACAGTCCCTCTGTGCTCAAGTGATCTTCCCTGCAGTTCAAGCAAGAGGGTTGTGTGTATATTTGGGGAGGGTGGCTTATATTGTGTGTGTGTGTGTGTATGTTTGTGGAGGGGGCTTATATTGTGTATGTGTTTGTGAGTCTTGGGGCTTATAATGTGTGTTTGTGTGTGTGTTTGGGAGGGGGCTTATAGTGTGTGTGTGTGTGTGTGTGTGTGTGTGTGTGTGTGTGTGTGTGTGTGTGTGTGTGTGTGTGTGTGTGTGTGTGTGTGTGTTTGTGTGCGCGTGTGTGTTTGGGAAGTGGGGCTTATATTGTGGATTTGTGTGTGGGTGTATGTGTGTTGGATCTTATATTGTGAGTTTGTGTGTGTGTGTGTTTGGGGAGGGTGCTTATATTGTGTGTGTTTGAAGAGGGGGCTTATATTCTGTGCATCTGTGTGTGTATTTGGGGAGGGTGACTTATATATTGTGTGTGTGTGTGTGTGTGTGTTTAGGGAGGGTTTTTTATTGTTTGTGTGTGTTTAGGGAGGGGGGCTTATATTGTGTGTGTGTGTGTGTGTGTGTGTGTGTGTGTGTGTGTGTGTGTGTGTGTGTGTGTGTGTGTGTGTTTGGGGTAAGGGGGCTTATAGTTTGTGTGTGTTTGGTGAAGGGAGCTTATGGTGTGTGTGTGTGTGTGTGTGTGTGTGTGTGTGTGTGTGTGTGTGTGTGTGTGTGTGTGTGTGTGTGTGTGTGTGTGTGTGTGTGTGTGTGTGTGTGTGTGGGGAGGGGTCTTATTGTGTGAGTGTGTGAGTGTGTATTTTATTTATTTTTATTATTATTATTGTATATTATATATTATTTTATAATATTCGGGGAGTGGGAGAGGAGGGAAGGAAAGGGTGACGGGAGTGAGAGTGAAGAGGTGTGTGAGAAGGGGGGGAGTGTAAGAGAAAACGGAGGGAGGGGTTTCAAACAAGGCCGCCGATACGTGGGGGGGCAAGGGGCCAAGGTGAAAATGTTAGTCCTGTGCCCTGGGAAAGTTGTCTGTGGCCCTGTATACAGTAGCATACAGTATATTGCATGCACATCCCCATGTCATCCCTTCCAGTATTATGGGTGCAGCACCTTAAAGCTGCAGTTCAGTCAATATCCTGCATGTGTGTTTTTTTTAATAAATCAGTTCTGTAGTAAGAAAAAATACTTTTAGCATTTTCTGTTTTTAAAAAAACAACTCTGAAAGACCAATTTTCTTGTATTCTATTTTAACAGCCATTTGCTAAGGCACTGCCCCTTCATGTCCTGTCACACCCCTTTGTCAGCCCTGCCCTCCCTCTAGCACGTCAGTGCAGGAGTGCTCATGAATATTCATGAGCTTCCACTGAGTGACAGAGGCAGAATATAAACATATGCCAGCTCTAATTATGTCACCAAATTTCGCCTATCAATACATGGAGAACGAATTGACCTGCAGCTATACAGTTCTTTAGGTAATTAGAGATTGCACACATGAAACTATTGAAGTAAAAAAAAAAATAAAAATAAAAAAAAAGACTGAACTGCAGCTTTAACTTGAAAACGAGGGGTAACTCTGAATGTATTACTTCCTGGTAAAACATTTTTTATAAATAAATAAAAAACTTAGCTGCTGAATTATATTGCACTGTACAGTATGTGCTGAATTTCAGGTATAGTGATTGCAGGAGATGCACACCTTACCAGTTCATTCATTCACAACATTGCATACTTTCTGCTGGATGGTTATATCTGTAGTTGCTACAACTGCACATAATACTGCAACATATTCAAATATTTATTACGATTAAAGACTGGTTGTGCCCCATCGTATTTGAACATATGCTGAATTAATCTACACTGTGTGTGTGCTTAATATGGAGTTTAAGTGTGTGCGCTGAATTACAGCACACTGTGGCCTATCTTAACTAAAGAGTACTATTCCATAATAATGCCTTCTGGCTCTAGAATACACTTTCAGCCCAATCAAGCGAACGGGCCACATGGTGTCTTATGATGACAGAAAACGCCTTATTAAACTGCCCCGCTTAGTAAATATGGGCAAGAATTTGCTCGATTCCATCAAACCGTATGGTCTGAATTGCATCATAGTGTGTACTGCTTTATACTACATTCAGTAGCGGATTTCCCATTAGGCTCGATAGGCCCAAGCCGGCAACATTTTGGGGCGGCAAATTTCCCTTTCCCTGTGCCCCTCCAATATACAGAGGCCCTGATCTCTCGCCCACTGACTGGCAATACAATAGATATGTTCAAAAAAAAGGTTGGACATCTTTTTAGAAAGGAAAGGTATACAGGCATATACCAAATAAGTAAACATGGGAAGGACGCTGATCCAGGGAATAATCTGATTTTTTACTTTAATTAGGCTGAGCGGTCGGTTATCTATAGTTGTTTTACAGTAATCTGATTACCAATATTTGGAGTCAGCAAGGAATTTATTCTTCCCCTTATGAGATATCATTAGATGTTTCACTGGGGTTTTTGTTTGCCTTCCTCTGGATCAATGTACTGTAAGTACAAATATAGGATAAAGTATCAGTCATCTAAATTTAGCATAGGTTGAACTTGAGGGACACATGTCTTTTTTGTGAGTATCTAGTGTTGTATGAGACAAGGGAGTATATCTAATGTTGTATGGGACAAGGAGACCACCACAAGAGGTCCAAATACAAATCTATATAGAATTCCAGCACTCTCTGATCACAACAAGCACGTACAGTATGTTTGAATTAACCATATTGTGTATTTCATCCAATACAGTATACTGTATGATTAATTACAAATTTACTTGCTTATTGGGATCTTTGTGTGCTGGGATTCTATATACATATTATATTGTATAGAAACAAAAAGAAAACAGAGAGCGCACGCCCCATAGAGTAATCTTGTACATTTAATAACAAATAGGGAAAAGGAGAGGGATTAAAAACACTCACAAAGTAAGTATAAAAACACGCAATTTGTGATAATAATCACCACCACGAGGCAAGCACCGTCCTGGATCACGTAGTTTGCTAACTGAAAGCAGATATATGGAACATCTTCTGCGGCAACCTATGGAGGATGAACTGTTCCTGGTAACCGGTTGTTAATCCTTGGACTGTCTACGTGATCCAGGATGGAGCTTGCCTCGTGGTGGGGATTATTATGAGTCCTTTTCCCTATGTGTTATTAAATGTACAAGATTACGCTATGGGGCGTGCGCTCTCTGTTTTCTTTTTGTTTCTATAGAATCCCCATTGGAGGTGGTTTTTCCATCTGAGAGCAGCCTTGGACCCCTGGACTGTGTACTTTTGGTTTTGATCTATCCATCAGGACTCAATTTAGGGTTTGGACTTTCTTTTCACATGTATTTTTGGATTCAACATATTTATTTTTCTTATTTATCACCATTTTTGTCACATGTAATTAGAGCTTATTTTAGTTTGTTTTTCACTGTTCATATTATAACATTATTTTTATGATACACTATCCTATATATAGGATGCAAGTATAAGTGTTCCTTTTTTTTGGGACTAACAATTAACACATATTTGAGTATATACATATATTTATTTAATTATTCACTAGTTCACTGGTGGTGCTACTTATTTCTCTTTTGCATATTATATTGTATGTCTATTTATATAGCGTCAAAAGTGTACTCAGCGCTTCACAAAGAATTATAATTATACAATAAGTGCAGCAAAATTAGACAATAGGAAAGGAAATCCCTGCCCCGAAGAGCTTACAATCTGTGGTATGACGGGAGACTTACAGACAGCAGGTGAGGGAATAATTGCTCTGGATGGCAGTGCTTGGTCACAATAGGTGGTATGAGTGATTTTGGGACAATAGCCATGAGTGCAGGCTATTGGGATGCTTGATTTGTGGGGCGATTTTAAGGTTAGTCAGTATTAAATAAGAAGGTTAACACCATTTACAGGGGAAGAGGTGGCATGGAGGTGTGGGTGAGATCAGGTGTGTATGTCTGGGTTCAGGCGTAGAGGAAATCCCCAGCAACAGGAACGTGTAGATAGAGGATTTTTTTTATTGAGGAGTAAAGAATTTGTTGGGAGAGAGGTGTTTAAATAATGGTGCAGTGGGGACTGGGGAAGTTGGAGAGAACATAGACGTTCACAAAGGAAACAGTTAACAGAAAAAGCAATAGGGGGCATAGTGGGATGCAGGAAGAGAGACTTCCTAGTTATTGGAGGATAGGAAGAGTACAAATAATCACAGCATGTAGAAAGTCAAGTTCTCACAGTTGCAAAGTTGTTGTTGTGCAGAGTCCAGATCTTCCTCTAATCTCCACCTCCAATTTCAACTCCAAAATTAACTCTTCATACACTTTAAATGTGACACTTAAGATGGGACACACAGCCATATGGCTCACAACCAAGATAGACTGCCTTAAATACTCTAAAACACAGTCACTTGACTAACAATTAAGGGAGGGGTCTGCCTATTCAGCTCATACCAGCCAGTTGTTAATTAGATTTCATTTGATAGGAGAATTCAGCTCACATAAACATACCAAATAGTTATTCACTACATTGCATGTGCAGAATTATATACTATACTGTATGTGCAATTCATGACACCCCCTTTTTAAGTAGCTTGTATAGTTGACATTCTTGTTGTATTGATTGTGCAATTACTTGTCTTTCTATTTCAAGATACCACACTATACAGACTTCTGTTTCTATCTTTCAGTAGTCTAAAATATATTACAATTTTTCTCATTCTAAGAAATTATGGTTTGCAGCCTAACACTTCAAAATATTTAATGTACTTTCAAATCGAAAATTCAAAAAAGATCAGTGGTGTTTATTTACACAATTGTATTAATTCCACACATTTTTCTCAAACTAGCATGGGCTTTTGTAAAGAGTTTCATATTTCTGACATTGCTTAATAGTTTGAATATAATATAAATGTTGTGTTCCCTAAAATGCAGATCAGGTGGTGTCCTTGGATTTAATAATAGCACATGAATGTGCATAATAATCCCTCCACAAGTCAGCTACAGTTTCTTTCTAGGTGGTAATAAGGCAATTATTCTTTATACTAATCACAGTGTCGTGTTCAGACACAAATCATTTGCATTAATAAGCTTATAACCAATGATAGGAGAACAATGTACACGAACCACGCATTACTGCAGGATTAATACCATCTAATACATAGGACTTTGGTAAATTGATTAGGAGACCGTGCTTTAAACAATAATAAATACTTAAGTAATCAACCCCATTAGGGGACATAATGTAAGCACTTCATTTAAAGCGGCATTAGAACTCAAACATGGGAACTGACGTGTAGGGTTGTGGGTTTTGTATGAAGGGATTCATCTACAGTAATACTCAACAGCAGCTGAGAGTTATCATTTTTTAATGCATTTGAAGAAAGGGGCTGGGAACTTTATACCCCTGTGGCCTTAATGTGAACTGGGTAAGGCATACAGATCAAGTTGTATATTGAAAGCCCCCATAAAAATATAGATATTGTTTGCACAAATTGATTTACTTTATTTCATCCTAGTCACATAGTACACAAGGTCCCTGGGTGGTACCCGGGTCATCCCCATGGGTGTCTGGGGGCCCCTGGGTCATCCCTGTGGGTGTCTGGGGGCCCTTGGGTGGTTCCCACGGGTGTCTGGGGGCCCTCTGGTGGTTCCCACGGGACCTCGGGTGGTCCCCGCTGGCCTGCGGTACCAATCCTGTTATAAAAAAATTCATTTGGCATACAATTCAATCAATACACCTCTCCCAAACACATACAGTACAGTAATGGGCAAAATAAATATTATCCAGATATGGATAATAGCTCATGTGGCCATTATTAAAACAAACATTAGCAAGTCAGCATTAATAATGTAAATAAAAACCTTTCCACTTACCCTTGCCATTATGAAGGGCATCCTCGTCAACATACTGCAGGGCCATGTCATCTGTCGCCAGAAATAATACATAAAATTAAACAATATAATGGCCCCTAACATTTCAATCACTTTAATGGTTAATAACTGCTATAGTAATTAAGGGGTTAACCCCCATCCCCGGCTAGCCACCGGGGAGGCCTAACCACCCACCCCGGACTCACTATACCCACCCTGTATCCATTGATTTGCATAGTGGTAAATCATACCCATATAATATGGGCATGATAAGCCACTATGCCACTCAATAGTCACCCTAATAAAAAAGACATTAAGGCCCATAATACACAATATTAAAAAATACACAAACACCTAAAAACACCACAATTCAAGAAATAAAAACTGTAGCCAAAAAAATCTATTAATAAAAGCCCTAACCAACAAAACAATTAAATAATTTAAAGTAGTAACCAACAAATCAATTAATCAATAAAACAACTAGCTATAACACCAATTAAAAGCAGGAGCCAACACAATAAATAATTAATTAAAAACGGTAATCAATCCGATCCAAACATATAAACAAGCCAGCAAAATGTCAAACAAAGCCAAAACAAACTGAAATAGAAAAAAAACACAATATAAAACAAGCATTTGCAAAAAAAAACCATTAGCTAATACTGTATTTATCTGTGCCCTAAAGGGGCACATATTAATATGTTATCAGTCAATGGGCAATGAAAAACATACATTAAACAAGAGCCAATCCAAAAACCTGCAAAAAAATACATTGACATACATTCAATATGTAACTTGACTGTAGAAGCATTGGTCCTCCGAATCCTGGAGTATCAGGAAGCTCTCGTACCGCAACGTCCTCCAACTCAATCCAATGCCATCCGCCATGAAGATCCGGACCAGGTAACCAAATTCTTCTTTCTTTCTTTGATCTTCTAACACCTTCTTCTTTCTTGATCTGTAATTATTTCTTGCTTTTCTTCATCTTCTTTCTTCATCTGTTAATCCAAAAAACCCAATGGTAAATCCATGACACACACACACACACACACACACACACACACACACACACACACACAACTATACACTTAATCATATTTACAGGAAGCACAATGAGACCCTCTGCAAAAACTCTGACTAACCTGTTTCTAGAACATTGGGTAGAGCTGTATATACCCTTCTATCTCCCTATGGTGACATCACTGGTCACAAAACATACAAGAGGGGCCAAATATCTTTGAAGCAACAGAGTATAAGGTACACACAAACATATGAAGGTCCCTAGCCCCCTTGTTTATCTGGTCAGCTACAATGTAGCAATGTGTGTAAAATGGCAGCTGTGTGCCTATAATGTGCCCAGTGTTTTCAACCTTTTTTCTTTCGAGGCACCCCTAGTCACAGTCCTCAGTTGCTGAGGCACACCCACAACAGGACAGTCAGTCACAGAAGACATAGAACAGAGACAAATAGTCACACAGGGCAGAGAGTCACAGGAGACAGAGGGGGCAGAGAGACACGCGAGACAGAGAAAATACACACACACACAACAGGGCAGAACAAATACACAGATGACACACACACAGCCTCACCTCTCTCCGGCCCATGCATCCTCCTGAGCTTGGCCACCCCCCCTGCCCCACTCCGCCCCACTCCTCACACCTTCTTTTTTTTTACACCTTCACACCTCCTCCTGATTGGCTGCATTACACAGCAGCAGCCAATCAGGAGGAAGGAAACTACACAGGCACATTGGGGAAATTCAGCGGCACCCTTTTGCTCCTCTGACGAAACCCCAGGGTGCCACGGAATCCCAGTTGTGAAGCAATGCTCTAAAACCTCGATGAGAAAGTAACAATTCTAGTTACTTCGGCTGTCCCCTTCCTGAAAAAAAGCTTAAAATCTCCCTCCTTCCTTGTGCTCCATATCACAACTCCAAAGCTGTTTTTTTTTTCATGCAGATCCTCTAACCTCATCAGCTCCATCCACCTCCTAGCCTTGTTTTTTCTGTCACATAAATAGTCTGATTAATCCATAACACAATTACACAGCCGTGTTTTAATCTGGCTAGTGTAAAGTACCTGGAATTCGTAGAGGCCCTTGAGAAAAAGAAAAAAAAAAGAAAGAACGTGAGCCTGGAAGATTGAGAATTCCAGAGCTTAAATCTCTGCTCACTGCAAGGAGATAAGCCATGAAGAAAAGGGCCTTTTCCTAAATCATATCGCTAACACTTGACTTGGCACCATCACTCTGAATGAATGTGGTCTGATTACCATGAAGAAGGTAATTAAGGTGAATCTAAGTTTCAGAAAACCTTTCACAGGAATTCCTGTTTTACTTGCACTATGCCGTGGATGAGAGAGCCAGCTGCACGTGAAAGTGCCATGAGTGGAACCTTTTATATACAGTAATTATTCAGATACCCAACATTTTATATTCAAATAAGGATCCGAATTGCAATTTACCAGAGGTACAAATGTAGGCAATGTTATTACTCTGTTAATGCTACTGCGCTATTATTGCAGGTTTTACTGCAAGAGCTATTAAAAACAATGATAATGAGCCCGTTATGTCCTAAACGCATGCAATATTTACCACATTTCTTGCATTATTCCATGTTAATGGAGGAAATACTGTTGGCTACATCTTTACATACTGTATCGCTCAGCATCCTTTAACCCCTTCTGTTATGAGTATGGCATACTGTACAACAAAGCAATGAGTTACAAATCCATAACTGAAATGGTTGAAATAAAATGTCAGATGGCTTTTTAATGCATAATGTACATTAAAAATGAAAACGTAAAAATCTAGGTTTGGATTATAAAATAATTGTATTAGCCACCGTCAACTATTAAGAATCATGAGTGTTTACCTATGCGCTTATGTCCAGAGTCTCCAATGGCAAGTGCTCTCTTAATGTTGTGTACACTGTCATTGTGTACCTGCTTTTTCTCCTGTCAGTAGTATTTGGAGCCCTCTTCCTTGTGCTATTTGTCATGTTTGAAGATTCACATCATAATGATGTATTTAAGTAATTTAACGTTTCCTTTCTTCTTACAACTGCCACACCAATTGCACGTTATGCCATTCCGATGCCAACACAGAGACATCGTGTAATGGAATATAACATAATAGACTTTTATAAATGTAGTTCTACATGAGCTTATAAAGTGTTGTTGGTCTCCACATCAGTTCCACTGTAACTTGAACACTGACTTAAGAGACAGAACAAAAGTAATGTAGAAGTGATATTACCTTTAATAGTTAACGAGCGGCTAAACTATAGGAGTGTTAGGTTTTAGGATCACCCTCCCGTCTTCTGGCAGATTCTTACAAATGAAACTGAAATAGCATGTTTTTTTTAATGCAAGCATTATATCGTAGTAAGTCTGGATAAACAGATGTTAATTAGTGCGATACATAAAGTAACACGGAAATGTAAATGAGTTAGGCATTAGAGTAAGGGTATGATGTGTCTGGTGCAGAAACTCTATGCAATGCAAAGATAAAATGTAAATGGGTGAGGATTTAGAGTAAAGGTGTGTCACAGGAGACCAGGACAATTTACACCACGGATCAGTACACTATGCAGAACTGCAGAGTTGAACAAAAGTGAATTTATTAGAAACATTTCCCACTAACTTCCTGTACACACACACACACAAACTGGGGGAACAACCTAAAGTTCTAGGTGTGGGAACCTCCTTCTGGAAGCTTACCCCAATACGCATTCCCAATTTGTGCTTCTGTAATATGGGCAACACTGCCTTGCTGCTGGCTAGCGGTTTTAAATTCCCCAACGTTGCTTTACTCCAAACATCTTTTCTTCCAGGTGAGGGGAGCGCAGGATTTTCACAGCGTATGAAAAATAGAACAAAAACAAAATAGTGCGACCCATGCGGCAAGATTAAAATCTAAGTGTATCTAATATTAGGCCACTCACAGATTTCTTCTTAGACAAAGAGCATGTTAGAGCCCCAATCTCTCTCTAACTGGAGCCCAGGTTGGTGTGGATATCAATGTGACCTCTCTCGCAGCAGCAGAATGGACAGCAGTTTGAAACTCTTACATCAATATGTGATATAATCCTCTTGTATCATTCAAGAACATGCAGAGATAAAGGCTCTCAGTGTAGTATGTTTCCAAGATGTATTGTATCACAACATATAAACGTTAATACACTCACATTTTAAACATGAGAACCGGTATTTTACGAAAAAGTTGGGTGTTTGGCGTTTCGGTCTCCAGCGTGCGTCTCTGCTCCGAGTCCCCACGTCACTTCCGGTAATGGCTCGATTATGGGCGGAAGTCCAAAAAAGACGCACGTGTCCTGTTTGCCAACACTGGCCGTTCAGTAGTCTGCCTTGACCGGACAGATTCAACGTGTTTTGCTCGTGGCTTCTTCAGGAATCGTATCCTGTCTATCACTCGACCTGATATTTATAGGCTCATAGCTCTCAACTACTATTGGCTCAGAGTAATGTCCACTTAGATTTTAATCTTGTCGCATTGGTCGCTCTATTTTGTTTTTGTTCTATTTTTCATACGCTGTTAACATCCTGCGCTCCCTTCACCTGGTAGAAAAGAAGATTCGTAAAGACCTAGGAACAGTCTAATAGAGGGTTTTTCTTGAGCTGCTTTACATTTTTTGCACATTTATCACTTGCACGATTGATGGTGTTTTTTTTAATATATATATATATATATATATATATATATATATATATATATATATATATATATATATATATATATATACACACAGTGGTTGACAAATCACCAAAAAACCTACTCGCCACACAAAAAAATCTACTCGCCACCTAGTACCAAACGTGTGCTGCTTGGGCCAATATTTACTCGCCCGGGGGTTAAATCCACTCGCCCGGGGCGAGCAAATGTATAGGTTTGTCGAACACTGTATATATATATATATTATTTATTTTTTCACACCATAGAAAGTTTATTGCACATGTGTTGGATTTGTTCACTTTTATCACTTTATACCACTTGTTCACAACACTTTATACCACTTTCTATAAGTGTATTATACACCTTTATTTCTCAATATATCCAATGTTTTTAGAAGCACCCAATTACATTTTTTCTTTCCATTTACTCCAAGCAGCTGTGGTCAACACTGTACACACAGATCGGCACAACACTGGATACTTCAGACCCCTGCATCGAGTATCCTAATTTTCATTCTGCTGACTCCCTGTCACTTCTTCTTTTACAGGGGCTCTGTCAGTCCCCTGTCAGCACACAACCTTCACAAAGAATATCAAGTCCAGAATGACTCTCGAGGTGGGGGAGAAGGCTTTTTTTAACCCATGTCCCAATCAGGGAGATGCCAGCCAGTCTGAGTAGGAACAATATTCCTGGTCTCAGCACAGGGCCATAGACCCAGTTGATGAGATTACTGGGGTTGAAAGGGAGCCAGGACAATGCTGATACAATCCCCTTCCACAGGCAAACCATACAGATACAACCACAGGTCTTACAGCTTTCTTACAGAGCAAGTCCACTCAGCAGGTGGTCCAGCTCTCCCTGGTTCCTCATAAAGTCCCATCACGGTGTCCAGGCCTTCAATACCAAACTCTAATGTGATTACAACTCATTTTGCAAGAGCAAGTTAACCTCTACTGATCCCGACTCTTGAATAGAGGTGTACATCACCGTTTAAATACTTTACGAGGAACATGTAAAGGACTGGTACAATAAACTGTACATACAATCTAATTATGAAGGTTCTATGGCCTCGGATATAGTAGGTGCGCGTGCGACAGAGCGCATGGCATCATGCAAGCTTATACAAGAAGGGATCCGTGGCCTATAGGATTCCTATGACGTGTGTGATGGGGATGCGTGCTGGAGGTGGGCCATGACGTCACGTGAACGGTTTTCCCTCATTGGCTGAACCGCGCACGTGACCCGGCCATCACGCGACAAAATAAAAAAATTGTCTCACGAAAAATCTGTAGCGCCTTCACTCTTGTGCGGTCGTGCGGTCGTGCGGTCGTGCGCTCTTTGGCTGTCCTCATTGAGGTTCGGCCTTTTGCTTGCGCCATGCGCAATGGACTATGGACGCGGCCTAATGCAGTGGTTTTCAAAGTTTTTTGGTTAAAGAACCCTATAATTATATTGTGAAATTCTGTGGACCTCAATTAGTGTGTCTGAGATCAGATTCATTGTAAATTCTTCTGTATTTGGTACAATTTTCAAATGATCTGGAAATTGCATGGAATCCTTTAAGGATGACCGCATAACTCAAATATTCCTAGGAAACCCGGTTGAAAAACACTGGTCTAATGTATTTATGTATCATAATGAAACATAAATCCTTTTGTGCTGTATTTCGTGTATCAAAAAGTTTACATGAGTTTGTATTCCCATGTTTCTCTTTCGCTTCATGTTCTGAAATTCCCCTTGATAAGTGTTTCGTTAATATCCATAATATCATGATTGAGGCTACAAAAGTGCTCCCCAATAGGTGTGTCTCTTTTGTTTGTATGATTAATGGGGCAGCGAGGCATGTTCATCAAAACTGAACACACTCTAGACCCACAAAAATATGCTAATTGAAATAAGCAAAGTATATTCAAATAATCCAAATTAGCATATATCCCAATATCGGTGTGTTCTGTCTTGTTCTTATTGTACAGTAAGTCACTTAGTACATTAAAAAAAATACTGTAGACTCTCCCTAAGTCTCTAGCAAAGCCTGCATATCAGTCTGGATGGGAGCAATGCCACCTTTTGGCTTTGTACATAGTAGGTTTGTGCACGTGACGTCACACTCGCCTGCAGCCCAGGCGTTCCGTGGCCTGTGGGGGCGGAAGGAGGAGACGTGACAAAAAGCAGCTCCCATTCAATTTTTGGGGGCTTGCACTTGATGTCACGTGAGCGGTTTGCCCTCATTGGCTGAGCCACACACGTGACCCGGCCGTCGCGCGGCAAATTCAAACAAGTTTTTCTCGCAAAGTATCGATGCCCTGGTGTTCTCGTGCACACGCGCTCTCTATGGCCAGGGACATTGACTTCATGTATTTTGAATTTGACGTGGGCGCTATACTAATGAGATATACAACGGCCGTTGTGTTTGCATATTAGCAATAGATTACCCTAGATAGAGGAAAAAACTGGGGCTCAAATATGTAGGATTACATGTGCATATTATTAGCTTTGTGGATATGCGTTTACCTCAGGAAAAATAACATCCTTCACTGATTTTGAGAACGGCCCCTGACTCAACGGACCTCTATACATCTGGGCCTTGCTGGGAGTTTCTTGAATGTGGATGAAATGCAGCTGAGACTTGTAATACAGTTTGATTCAGATCCACTCATGGCAGGAAATGAAGGTGTACATCATTTTAAGACTATCCAGCTTGAAGCCGTTGTAAGCTTCTGAGATTCATGGCACAGGAAAAGAGCACATAAGACCATCATTTGATCTGGAAATGAGTAACACACCCTGGCCACCATTTGTTATAACCATCAAAGTCTTTCTTTATATGGGATAATCTATTTTTTGGGGTACTGTTTTGACAGTTTAAGAATGACTACTATTTCCTTGTTTTGAATTTATTTTGGCTGGTTTGATTTCATAGAGATTCATAACTCACATTCTAAATAACTCTGCCTTGGGATAGTTTGTAGGGTATGAGCCAGAAACACATAAAAAATAAAAAAAAACATTCTCGGATGGAATTTTCTAATATTTTAACCTTTTCAGTGGTGGAAGATCTGCTTACAGATAGCACACCTTGCTGTAATTTGGTAATACTGGTATAATTTCTGTCTCCCTTTTCATGCTGCCACGCATACTAAACCTGCCAAAAATAATCTGCAACATTCCACCATAGAGTTGGCTGCATGACTCTCTGAAGTACAGCTGTTATTTTTATGTGGAAAGAAAAGCATAAATACATGTTATTTTAGTACTTGAGGTTCTAAGGAGAGGTAGGTGGGACTGTCAAAATCCGTATCCAGGAATTTCCCGGGGCTTTCCATTCAAAATCTGTTCCGCAGTGTAAAATCCGTTGTCGGATTCAATCAGTTTCAATCCGTACAAATTAATCCAATACCACCATTGGCTACAATCCAGAAAAAATTTTAAGAATCCAATCTGCGGATTCCACAATCCATTGATGGATTATCAATCCGCCATGTGGATTGTCAGTGATGGGGGAAAAAAAACCTGAAAAAGGTGGATTGTCCTTTTTGTGACTGATCTGCGGAAATCTGCAGACCAAACTTGCGGATCCAATGCCGGAAAAAAAGGTGCCCATCTCTAGTTACAGTATAATGAAAGTTACAGTTACAATTAATTACTGCATTAATAATCATAAAACCTAATTTTTTTTAAACTTGAGGCACAGAGAAATGAAAGAAGAATGGCTCCTATCCTCAAATTAGGGTTTCCTATTTCAGAGGCCAGTGCCATCAACCATAAGAATACTACATTTCTCATAAAATTACATGATTTCTGCTTAAGAGGTGGTTTAGGGGCTCATTGTATATCTGCCAAAGTGGCCGATTGGGATATTTTTAGATTAAATTCTGCTTTGAAGTGAATGGGTAATTTCGGCTGAAAAACAGCCTGTTAGGCCCCTTAGTTTTCTGAGGCTCTTACCTTTCACATCTTTGTATGCCGTAGGTTCAAATACCAACTCAGGATCTCTACTGGAGAAATAGTATTACTCAGTAGTGAGAAATAAATGTTTTGAGATCTGCAGATATTGAAAGGGTGCGTAGCTAGATTTACAGGGAGAAATGTACTTGTGTTACCCTGCAAGGCTAGATCCTTAGTTATAATTCATTAGAACAGGGGTGCACAATTTTTTTGTCTGTATCCCCTGCCTGCTCTACCATGCTGCTCTGCCTCCCTTCCCCACCGGCATCATTTGACGAAGCATTGCCATGGCGACACGTCGCCAGAAGCCGCCGGAGACAAGGTAAAGGACTTAAAGAGGTCTCGGGTGCTCTCCCTGCATTTAATTTAAATGTTGTGGGGAAGAGAGCGGGGCCTCTGGCCAGCACAATCTGTACAGTGTTTATGTTAAAAAAAGTGGTGGGCCTATAGTAAGCAAAAGCTGAAAAACAAATTGACTGGCCATGCAACCCCCACAAGACGCATAGGAGGGGGACCAGTGGATCTCTCACCCTCAGAGCGCCAATTGATTGTGATAGCACCTTCCGAGGTTGTCAGACTACCAGACATAGTGGACACTGAGGATTTTGCCAGAGATTAACCTTTTAAGTCAAAACAGACTAGATATATTATACAGTAGATATCAATCTCATTTATACATAGTGCTTTTCTGTGCCAGTACAGCACGGTACGCAGTAATGGCATCTTTTTTCCCCATCCCAAGTTCCACACCAGCTGATGTTGCAGCTGCTGTCACTGCAGGCAGCTCTCTGTTTCCCTACCCATGCATGGCTAAACAGTGCAGCCGAAGTAACCCTGTGCCACCCTTCCCCCAGGTAAAATTCTTAGAGGGAGGGGGAGAGAATGTGTGTGTTGAATTATGTGTATTTGGGGAGGTATTGTGTATTGGGGCTGGTCATTTGTGTTTTGGTGTGGTTATGTGTATTGGGGGAGGGGCGTATTGTGTATTGAGGAAAAGGGTTATTGAGTTTGGGCAGACAGGTGGGGGGTGGGCGAGAGAGAGTTTTTGGGGTGGGAGAGAGAGTTTAGAGTGGTGGGAGAGAGATAGGTGGGGGTGTGGGGGAGACAGAGCGATATTTTACTGGTTAACTCCAGTTCATTGTAACAATAATCACCTCTGTGGATAGACCTTAGGAGTATACTTAGGATAATTGTGGGCAACATCCCGTTAAATAGCTTAACAGAGCTTCGTGGATCTGCCCCTAAGAGAGATGGAGAGATGGAGAGAGGGAGATAATTTGTGTATAGAGAGGAGTGCTGATGTGTGGTCACAGTCCAGACCATCTGTACCCTTTCAGCGAGTTAAGTAGGAAGACCCAAGGAAAGACGGCCAGATGGCAAGGACCTATATACTAAAAAAAAAGTATAATTATTAAATATGAGCAACTGTGATAATAGTAATAATATTCTCTGATCAGAATTAGTCCTCACTGTCAGTTCTAACAGAGGCACTAGCTTGTAGGACTGGCAAGGGACTCCTTTGTGTTACAAACAGCAAGGGTTTGCTTCCCTCAGATCCCCTCTAATGCAAAGTCTCCTTGATGTGCCTGTCATCCATTTAGCCATGAACCCTAGGTTCATGACCAGTGGTGCCTCCCCACACCATCCCCTTTCAAGCTGTGCTTTGGCTCAGGGTCATTCTGCAGGAGCTTGTGTCAAGGGGAAGTAGTAGCCCCATGGCTATATAACATGAGCTTTTGGGCTGTACCTCCTCTCCCTTGGCATAACTGCAAAAGCTTTTTTTCCCATCAACCCTCTATGTTTTGGGTCAGCACCAATATTGTTTATTCCGTGCGCTGCTCAAGGATTTACGGATTTGTCAGTATTTTGATTCTAAGTTTTATATATGTAGGTTATATATTTCTTTGTATGCGCAATGTATACATTTTTTTTATATAAAAATATAATACGTAAATTAAATAAATAAAAAGTCAGAAAAGAAAAATGAAAAAACGAGAAATAACAAATGAAGTATGTTACTTTGGGGTTTCGTTATTAATTTATTACAGGTGGCAGGGGTTTCGTAGGGTGCCAGACTGGGTCCTAAGACAGATAGTGAACTAATGTCCTGGGTTGTTTTGGGCAGATGGTTTAATGCCTGGTTGGTATATATTACCGTGGTGTCTGAGCAGTTTATCTGGTCCCGTGTATGCGTGGTCTCAAGCCACAGCCACGGGCAGTCTAGCATGGTCCAGTTTCCGGAATATATATATATATATGAGAAAAAGAAGCGCCAGTTACGTATGGTTGAAAATAAATATGTGTACATTTTAATAAATGACCAGAGTAGTCAAAAGGACTAGCAGTAAACTGGTGTGATTAAAAAGCAATAATATGTCAAGTACAAGCAGATAGCAGCAATTATCAAGTGACATATGGAAGGGGATGTGGAGCAAGGAAGCAAGATATCATGGGGAAAAAAGGCCAACAGTGGTGAATGTCAATGACAGTCCATATGGCTGATGATACCCCAGTAAGGAACAGTAAACACCCACTAGAGAATGTCCCTTCTAAATGGTGATGTGGGTGTGCTGGTGACAGACCTGTTACATCTGTTAAAGCACGGAATAGACCTCCTCAGCGTGCGATCCGGTTAAACTGATGTTGTTCTGATGCTGAAAAATCCATACCTCACAAAATACATTGGTCAGTCAGTGAATACATGCAATGCAAAAGCATTCAGCAGCAATTACAATTACACGTGCTGGGTAAGGTGAGGTAATTAAATATGTACCGCATCTCTGTGGGTTTGGTTAAGCCCTCGTCAGGGTTGATGCCGCGTAGTAGCGCTGACATATGCAGTTTTACCTGCTCAAAATCCTGCTGCCAGAAGATACCCTATAACAAACCTGGTGTCTATGGTGTATAGACCCAGACTCCCTTTACACGCGTGTCGGCACTATACAGTGCCTCTCACCCTCTGCTCGGCATGGAGACGTCAATGCGTGATGACGTCAGTTCTGTAGCCGCCTCCCACCTGACGTACGTTTCGCTGGGGCGCTTTATCAAAGGTGGTGAAGTGAGGAACTACATGCATAGTATATATAGTGTATTAGGTACCAGCTAATGCAGGGCAGCTGAGTCTAACCAATTGCTTCTATTACAGGAGGACGGTAGCTGTCGCGGTGCTGAGGAATTGATCAAAGAAGAGACATTTGAAATAATAAAGTGTAGACTGAGTAAACAAACTGAGTGTGGTATTCATTTGTTCAAGAGCTGAATGTAAATTGTGGTATACCTAGAGACACAGGATGTTAATACGTTGTGCTGTTAATGCCAAGACCCATTTAAAATGGATGTTTTAAGTCAATGTTGTTCAGGAAGGTGATGCTGACCATCTATATAAAGGGAGAGAATAGGAAACCCTCATTTATCCCTCTGGGTGCCAAAGTACCCAGTACATAAATCCATTTGGATTCTTTTTGTAAGATTAAACGGTTCCAATCACCCCCTCTTGGACTAGGGGGGACGCTCTCAATCCCTATGAAGTGAAGGTTGGTGATGTCACCGCCATGTACCTGATGAATGTGGTTGGCGAGGGGGGTATCTAAATGATTCCGTATAGCCCCCAGGTGTTCCAAAATACGCTGGCGGAATTCACGGATGGTCTTGCCAACATATTTTTTGGTACATTGACAGGTGACTTGGTAGATGACTCCCTTTGTCCGGCAGTTAATAAACTGCCTGACTTTGAAACTTTTTGTATTGTTCCAATTGAAGAAGTTTTTAGAAAGGGACAGATGTGTACAGGCCTTACATCCTTGGCATTTAAAGTTCCCCACTGATCTATTAGTTAGCCATGTTGATGTTGTTAATGGTCTCAGATGGCTATGGACCAACTGGTCTTTGAGATTAGGTGCCCGCCTGCTGACCAAAGTTGGTGTAGTTCGCAGGACATCATTAAGATCTGGGTCGTTTAAAAGGACTGGCCAGTATTTCTTTAATATGGCATTAATCTCTGACCATTGATTGTTGAACGTACCCACAAATCTTATAAGTTTAGAGTCAGCGACTGGGGAGCAATGTGTACTCAATAAAGAGGTTCTGTCTGTAAATTTCGCTCTCCGATAAGCTTGTTTAATACATCGTTGGCTGTACCCCCTTTCCCTGAATCGTTCACTCATCTTTTTTGCTTCATGTTCAAAAGCTGTGATAGTGGAGCAGTTCCTGCGAATCCGCAGAAACTGCCCAACAGGGATACCCTCCTTGAGTCGCCGTGGATGGTGGCTTTCATAACGCAAAAGGCTGTTAGTGGCTGTCTTTTTTCTGTGGATAGTAGTTTCCACTTTGTCACCAGCACCTCTGGAAATTTTTAAGTCAAGGAAAGTAACTTCCTGTGTATCAATTTCATACGTTAAGTGAAGGTTGAACTCGTTGTTGTTGAGTATGTTGATGAATTCAATAAATGACGCCCTGGTCCCCTGCCACAGGACCAGGACATCATCAATGAAGCGGACCCACAGCAGAATTTGGATCGTATAGGCTTCATTGGCTTCATGGAAAACCACCTCCGCCTCCCACCATCCGAGATACAGGTTCGCATAGGTGGGGGCGCAGGTGGTCCCCATCGCCGTGCCTCTAAGTTGATGGTAAATGACACCATTGAATGTGAAGTAATTATGTGTCAATATGAATCTCAGTAGGTCGAGTACAAGTTGATTGTGCTTCACAAATTCACAACTTCGACTTTTTAGGAAGTAGGATACTGCGTCTATACCCACTTGGTGTACAATAGAGGTATATAATGATTCGACGTCCAGACTAATCAGTAGTGTGTCTTTGTCGAGGACTATGTCATTTAGTCGATTGAGGGCGTCCTTGGTGTCTCTAAGGAACGATGGTAGGCTGTCAACAAACGGTCGTAGTATTTGGTCAACGTATTTACTACTTTGTTCCATGAGATTAGATATACCGGACACAATGGGTCTCCCAGGAGGGGGTAGGGTTCCCTTGTGGATCTTCGGTAAGCAATAAAAGGTGGATAGGACTGGTGCGGGGGTTAGGAGTCGTTCATACTCTTTTTTTGATATGACCTTAGATTCTAAAGCTATCGTTAGGATGGTTTTGAGATCTTTTTTAAAAGTTTCTGTGGGGCTCATTTTGAGTCTCTTATAACAAGTGGAGTCTGAGAGGAGGCGTGTGCATTCTGTCACATAATCGACCGTATTCATAATCACTGTGTTACCCCCTTTGTCCGAGGGTTTCACAGTGATTGTGGTATCATTTTGTAAGTCTTTAAGACCTTGTCTTTCGGATACAGAAAGGTTATCAGATTTATTATGCGGTTGCAAATCCTCCAGATCACTTATTACAAGTCTCATAAATACCTCCACATTTGGGCTGGTCACTAATGGAGGGGTAAATTTTGACCTAGGTTTGAGATCAGAGAACGGGCCTTCTCCTTCAGTTCTATTAGATTCTTCCAGGAGTGCTGTAAGGTCCCGCATATTGTCAATATGTAACTGATCAAGATAGACTAGGCCTTCATTCTTAAGTTGAAATGTTTCGCGTCTTTTAAAGAATTTGTGTAGGAGGAGTTTGCTCCCGAACAAGTTGGTATCTTTAACCCAATCAAAGATCTTAAAATTCTCAGACGGAGAGAATGACAGGCCTTTATTTAATGCTAGGATCTGATCTGATGTCAAGATCTTGTCAGACAGATTGATTACTTGGTTGATATGCGATGTGTTAGTAATAGTGGAATTTACCTCTGTCTCCTGTATCGTCTTCTCTGTCTGCCCCTGTAACCCCAAACACTTCTGTCTCTTAGACCATCCTTTTTGCCCTCTCCTTGTTTTCCCTTTTCGTAAAACAGGGGATAACTTGGGCCCTGCTCCAAAAAATGCATCCTATCTGAATCTGGTCTGTTAGCTGGTCTATCACTATTTTCTGCCTCATCATTTGAGGTATCCCAGTCAGTTGATGAATCGTTATGGTTGGGTCTAGATCTTTTTTCTGCAAAATGGTGTCTGTATATTTTACCCCCCTCATAATCTTTTGTGTCCCTTTGGAATTTTTTAGCTTTACGTTCTTTCAGCTCTTTTATAAATTTGTCAATATTAGTCTGTAGTTTGTTTTCTGATTCAATGAAATCAGTCTTATCTCTCCATTGGTCAATATTATCCAAATGTGTCCTTATATCTGCTTTTACGGTGATCAGTTTCTCATTCTGATATTCAATTAGTAATTTCATAAGTGAAACTGAGCATTTACCCAGAATGTTGTCCCAGCTCTTAATGAACCCCTCATCCTGGAACATATGAGAGGGAGCGATGTTAGCTCTCAAACCGCGAGGTATCCGTTCTGTTCTTAGATAATTCTCGAGACTGGTGACCTCCCACCACAGTCTCGCGCGTTGTTTGAATAGTAATTCTAATTTTGTAAAGAATGAAATAAGGTCATCACCAGGAGCTGGGACATCAATATTGTCACCTGAAAACAGATTTGTGGCCTCTTGCTGCCAGACTGCAAAGTCAAGTTGAGTGGATAAAAAACCAGACATGGTATCAGTATAATCTTAAATGGCGAGCTGAGAGTAGAAGTACATAATTAAAAACAAGGTGAAGCACAGCTGTGGCAGTAGTGCTACCTGTAAGATGGTTTAGCTCACGCTGTTAAAGCTGTGGCCTAGAAAAGCAGTGGTTGTGGGTTCTGTCTTGTTGGGTTTGACATGATTCCAGTTATTAGGTTTGTGCCTTTGCCTTCTTATCAACGCTGGTATGGAAATCCTTTTAGAAAGTGTGGGATGGGATTCATTTAAATATACTTTTCATAGCCATTAGCATATCACTTAAGTGTGTACCTTTTTCAGCATGTCTCCCTAATTTTTTTGAAGGGACGCTTGAGGGAATATATATATATATATTTATATATGTAGAGGCATCAGTACCGTGTTAGCCGAGCTTCAATAATCAAAAAATTAGTAGCACAACTAGAAGTGTGTGTGGATACTTAGTGGTCCCTATTGGTGTATAGGGATGGAAAAACAAGGAGTATTAGTATGTGTGAGAGACAGCTGTGTGTGCATACATATAGCACAGTATGTACAGACATGGCCTTTAGCGCTTATGGGACGGGAGTTCACTACTGTCAGTAATGACTCATAAAATTTCGATCTCTGTTTAGGCCACTGCTAAGTGTCCCGAACAGTTGCATAAATTTGTATTCATGCAACTGTCTCTCTTTCGGGGTTTTAAGATTACCTTTGAGTATGGCAACCCTCAGATCATTCATCTTATGGCCAGAGTCAGAGAAATGTTCGCCAACAGGACTGTCTCTTGTACCGCGTGTGATGCTGTGGCGATGCAGGTTCATTCTCTTGTTTAGCCCCTGCCCTGTCTCACCTATGTAGTAGCAGCCCCCTGGGCATTTCATGCACATGATGAGGTACACGACATTGCTGCAAGAACAGGCGAACCTTCCTCTGATTTTGTATTCCCGATTCTTGTGTGGTATTTGTATTGTGTCCGCTGTGTATAAGTATCCACACACACTTCTAGTTGTGCTACTAACTCTCACATTTCCACACCCACCCACACCATTTATATCCAGTCCCACTCCACACACACCTTGTGTAAAGCACTGTATATACTGTGGGCTCTCCACTCATTTTTATTCACACTGATACACATACACACTCTTTCTTCACTTGCTTTCAGTAACCATTTAACACCTCCAGCCATAAAACACATCCACACCGGGGGAAGGTACAGCACAGATAACATTCCAAGAGACACTGTTTTTAAGTTTACCTTTTGCTTCATTCATTGTAACATCGCCGGAAGAAGAGATCAGTGTATCTCGAAAGCTCGCACAAATAAAAGCATTTCGTTAGCCACAGAACGGTATCATCTATTTATTTTTTTATTTTATTTTTTTTGATTATATTTATATATATATATATATATATATATATATATATTTATATATATATATATATATATATATATATATATATATATATATATATATATATATATATATATAATGCTTGTGAACATATTTGCATGTCTTAGACAGGTCTACAACCCTGCATTTCACCATTATCACTATCACCTGCTTCCACTGCAACAAGTGATTCTGGAAAATGACATGCAAATGAGCACACAGTGCCACCTTTTGTCTCAAGTCCAAATTACATGGAAAACCCTTAAGCCAATGCATGCTGCTTTAAACACAGCTTTTAAACATAGTATGGGATGAGATGCAAAGCCAATAACCCCACTCACAGACAAACAGACAGTTTCGACCTTGTGGGTCTCATCAGTGTGAGATTGGTTGTACTGGCTTTGCAAGTTGAGACATGAGTAGGTCTTCACCACACATTATTTAGGTTATGGTGGGTGAAAAGGTGACTAAAAACCCTCCACCGTATAGCATATAGCATAAAAAAAGATTGCTTGTGAGCACATTCACATGTCTTAAACAAGTCTGCAACCCTGCTTTTCACCATTATCACCTAGCATACAGTGCTTCCACAGCAGCAAGGGATTCTGGGAAATAAATATATATATATATATATATATATATATATATATATATATATATATATATATATATATATATATACACACACACACACACACACACATACAACTGGTGACTGCTAATAAAATTAGGAAGCCCTATCTTTTTTAATAATCAGTAAATTAATTCTGAATTTACCTGCGGATTGTCCAAAATTCGTCTGGGAACAGATTGTTAACTGCCACTGAAAAAAAAATTTTGAAATTGCGTTTTTCTCTTTTGGAGAGTGATTTGGGGATCAAAGAAACTGCCCGATTCGAGGCGGGTGCAAATCCTCAAAAAAATTCACCCATCTCTACTATCAGGCACAGTAACAGGCTTGTGGTTTACACTTAACTGCAGATATAAAGAGTACAGCTTTATAAAGTGTTGCTTTTTAACTAGATTGGTAAATAGAAAATAAATATAATTTTACTTTTGTAAAAGTTTTTAAGCTTTTTCTTATGTGTAGCAGCTTCTGGCGGGTTCTGTTTAACAAGGATGGGATATTTAAGATCTCTTACAGGTCCACTTTATTACGTCTTGAGTGCACACTTTGTTGAAGTCAGTGATTTTGTATGGTGGTGTATGTATTTGTATGTGTTTCGGTAAAGGGAGGCAGTTCTTATTGATCTCTATTAGCATACTAACTGAATGGATGTTAATTAATGAACATCTATCAACATATCTAATATCATAAATTGAAAGGAATTGCACAACTCAGGATGCATCTACAAAGTCCGCACTGCAGCCAAATTCATAAGAAAATAAAAAATTCCTTTTAAATGTATCTTGTTATAAAAGTTTATGAGTATTAAGCCAGTGGCCCCATTAGAAAAGAGTCTTTCCTGTCCAAATGCCTTTCGTGCCAAAAGATACACACAGAAATACATCCTAAGTAGGCAGATTTTGTAGAAAATTGGATATAGGTATACAACAGGGAAAGTGGGAAAGCAATCATAGCATTACAAAATACTACAAAGACAAGTAGCAAATGACATAAAGGAACTAACAAAAATATGACACACAGTCAAAATTGTGACATTTGCATAATTTTTGGAGCAATGTTCCACATTTGCTCCAGTTACTGTATGACATTTCATACATATTCCGCTTACACTTAATCAGCCATCAGGGCCCTTCTAGATATTTTAGTTTTTCTGAAGATGAAATCAAATGGATACTCTACCCATCATTATAGTTGTGTTCACACGGCAGATTCTTTCAGTTACACAATAGGCAGCCATATTCTTTTCAGTGCAGACCTTTTTATTATTCGTTTCTTAAAGGAGCAATGCAAGCCGGCAATTTTTTTTTTTCATTTTTCTTTTATATAGCAATGAAGCCAAAGGGCTCCGATCAGAACTCCATTAATTTCAGCTCCAGGGACCTCCAAAGTAGGTGTCAGTAGCTGCTCCGGCTGAGCAAGCAGGGCTTTAAAGTTTAAAGCTTCCGTGTCACATGGAAACCACGCCGATGACCTCACGGCTCCTATTGGCCTACAGGATCTAGTATGGCTCTTGGGGTCACCAGCCAGGATTAGGTACAGTATGTAGCTGCCAGTAGAAACCGTCTCCCTGGTGGGATTGCATGGACTTTTCCACTGATTCCCTCATTAATGTTATGAGCACCATGGGTGAGGTAGAGGGGGTGTCCATGGAGGGTGTAGAAGCAACAGAATCCATCTTACTGTGAAATTCTTCAGATGTCTTCCCCCTCTTTAGCTAAAAACTCTTGCACTTTGTCTACAATAGCGTGGTTAACTGGGTTGCTAGGGCCAGCGGGCGGACTATCACAAATAGTAATGTCCCACATTTCATTGTCTTTCCCCACTCAAGAGCATTCATAGCGGGTGCCACTACAGCTAGGCACCCGAGCAGGATCAATGTCTTCATCACACATACACAGTGCATATGCAGTCTTAGTACTATAGTACAATAGCACACCATTTTCCTTTTATTTGAGCATTTTCCCACAGGGGTCCAGCACCCTATTAATAGCCACATCATCAGCTATGTCTGGGACCATTAGGATCAATGCTTTGCTACAATCCAGGCCGTCCTGTGCACACTACTCATTTAAAATAGCCGCCCCAACTGATACCCCCTGCGCAAAGATCAAGTAGAGTGTATGACTGTGTGCTCATGTGTTGGGCCATGCACAAATTGACTAAATCGTATAGATCCAAAAGATCCCTAGTGTCAGCATTGCCTGGGTCATACACCCACAAATTGAGGTTCCCAAGCACCACAGAGCGAGGGAACTCCAGTGATATGGGAGTGACCACAACTGAGACACCTTGCTGCTATCCATTATCTACAGAATTTAACAATTAGAACGATTTTAAGCAACCATAGAATAAAATACTATAATAAATACTCTGGGTTTGTTTTTTTAAACATTAAAATCAAATGTTCTTTACATATTCTGATAATTAATTAAGTACTGTGTATAATTTGAGATAATGTTTTGTACTTTGAAGAGCCTGAGAGGTCATAATTTGCTTCTGGTAGGTAGACGAAAAACGTATCTAGTAAAAACCAACACAGTACTGTATTTTCTTTTCAGTGAAAAATATCTCCACTATATGAAGATCCAATTTACATTTAAAAAAGTATCATTTATATGTTGATGAGAATTGCCATTACAGGCTGCAGTTCTCCTCAGCACATTGATAGGAAACATATCATATCGGCTCATTAGATGATGAAGTGCAGGAAGAATGAATTGTGAAGGACTTGTATGAAGAAGCACACACAAATCTCGTTGCTTTGTTTTGCGTTAACATAATTGAATAATAACGTTACACTTACATACTAAGGTCTCAAATTGCTTGGCAAGCACAATTATTAGATCACTACTGGCCTGTTATCACTGGTAAGTTATAATTGGCATTTATTTTATCTACCTCCGTAGAGTGAGAAGCTGAACATGCCTTTGTGAGAACTGAACCCATGACCTTCAGTTACAGGCAGAAGTGATGGATGAGCTGTCAAATCTGCCCCTCCCATCAAAGAGTGACATAGTGACACAGACAGAAGGACCTATCAAGTCTACCCCTGCCAACATAGTATAGCATAGTGACACATACAGAATTGATATAAGTTTATAATACATATGTCCCTTCTAATCAGTATAAAATATCATTATATTGAAATAAAAAAGGGCAGTAGCTGTTCTCCAACTAATGTTTCCTACAAGCACCTCCTGTTTTTGTGATTTAATTGCTGAGGTACCCCACCTGTTCATCAATAGTAAAATTAGTTGCAAATTCATAGAAAATGGATAGCAATAGATAGATAGCAATAGAATTGAAATACACAATTATAACTCAACTGTTCATTTACAATTACATTAATAATTTGTGTTATCATAATGATAACATTCATAAGTGCAAAAGCAAATTCCTATTTTCTTTTATAAACAGAAATCATTCCATGTACAATACATTACAGGAAAACACTGAGTTGTGGGGTGAGTGATTAAATCTAATAGGACAAAGATTCATAACACGGAAACACATGTGGATTTTGTCATCAAATTGTCATAGTATTCTAAAAATTCCGTTAAAAACGAAAATGTCTGGTGAGTTTAATCCTCATTCTATTGTGTGGTATTATACGAGCCTAAAATAAACCCAGTTTCCACTGACATTCGACGCTCCGGGGACGAAGTTGTACAGAAACACCTGCTATTGTCTGTCATGACGATCAAGCGCTGTCTTGATTCAAACAAAAATGTAAATACTGAATACCACTTCAATCCTCACATTATTGCAACTTGAAAATAAATATGTTTAATATATTTCATATAATATCACAAACAGCTAAACACTTCCATGTAACAATCTAATTCGCAACAAAACTGTCCGAAAATGTAACAAAAACCAAACTCATTATTTTCAAGAAGGCCGTGATGTATGAACAGTTATACTGACATCGTCGATACCGTGGACATCTAATCAAAAGCCTATTGTGCTGTGAATAATTATCACTGCTACCTAGGAGTCAAGCTAAATCTACAGGTTGTTGTTGTACTGTGTTATTTATAACTGTGGTTACCAGTTTATTTAAATTTTACATATTTAACTTCTCTGAAGTGGTTCAAGCAAATTGTCTGAAAATGTAGTACAAGTTGCAAAATAATATATTTTATGTTTTGTATGAAAAATTTGATGACATATACAGTACCGTTCAATTTTTTTTTTATCACTTCAAAAAACAAAAACGTAATTCCAAGATGGATGCTATATCGATTTGGTTGAAACTTCTGACAGATCTAAGTTAGGATGGCAGAAAGGTACTATCACAATGTAACCTGACTCAGTCAAGGTGTTTGTCCTGTAGATAAAGAACATATACGGGGGGGGGGTGAAATCAGACAAAAATTAAACCCACATCCAAAAGAGACACAAGGTCTTGTTGATGTCTTTGCTTCGTTCGCTCATTCAAACATCAAATGATGTGTTTTTATCTGGGGAGCGCTCATACCATAAAGAGCTGCAGACAATACACAATCAATAAATGGGAATTAAGTTGCATAGATCTTATATTACCAATGTAAATTTTTAAGATGTTTACATGAGTGAAATGAACTGCAACTAAAGTAATATCTGGTGGTAATCTAAGTTTTGCAATAATATATGACTGCAAAGCATTCAATTAAGTGTTTATTGGGATGTAGATAAAAAAAAACTGCACTTGTGGATTACTTTACCCAGGACTTTGACCCCTATTTAATGATCTGTGACGTTGTCTTCCCTTTGCTCTGGAAGATGTAACTCCCCTTATTGGAATTTTACATCATACTGAATAAGGGCCAAGATTTTATATTAATTTGATACCCTTTTTCCAACTCTACAACCCCTCCCCACTTTAAAATACCTTTGTAATGTTTTTGACAGAATGAGTACATGACGGAAACTCCTTCCCCCTTAGTTTTATGACAAAGCACAGAGCATCCTTGACATACATAAAATGAATTCTCTGCTAATCAAAGGGAACATTATGGGAGCACTTTGTGTTGCAGGGGAAAATTATCTTTGTTCAAGAGAAGAAATGGGTGTGGTGAAACTAACAAGATATATAGAAAATAATTATTGAACATAATATCCCTGTCTCACAGCCTCTATCGCCTGTTTAACGTTTGGCATCTGAAGTTTCCACCCGTAAACACTTCTCATCAAAAGAGGACAGAGAGTTTCATAACGCTGGACATAAACTTTCAATGCTGTTTTGGGGATTGCATAGGGCATGTTTATCTAAAGCTACTTGCTGCCTTGGCTTTATAAGTGATATTGTGGTGAGAGAAGGGGCCTGTGACACATTTAATCTTTAACTTCCACAAAGGTTGACTTTATGATACACAGAGGGGACCTATGGATGAATGAATCTGTACTTTTCAGAACATGTTGACATTGTCACACAGACACACAGAAGGGAGCACTGACCAAGTTAATCTGTCCTTTTCACAATAGTAACACATTGTGATACATAGAAAGAATGCACAGACATTAAATCTGTTCTTCTCATACCAGGGATACACTATGATAGAAATACAGAAAGGGTCTACGGCCTAATGAATTTGTTTGATTCGCAGCAATATGCCAATGTAATAGAGAGGAGACAACCACTGAGCAACTTGCCCCATTTAATATTTATAAGAATAATATTTCTTTTTGCAGCGCACTGTACAGTGACATTTTCTAGGTACACAAGTCCCTGCAATGCATATCTTATAATCCAATGTTATGGTACCTGAGGCACAGGGAAATAAAGTGCCATTGACATTCGGAGTAAGTTTACTCTATTCAAATACATACCATTAGATCTGTGTCTGAAGAAGAGACGTGTGATTTCATTTTCATGTACAACAGTATCTAGGAACTCTCATGTTGTTCCATTCAAACATACTCCAACCTGCAATATATTTACACTTCCTCTAGAATAATACATCTATCAGAACTCTTAGTGTTTTTTTTAATTGTTTATTTACAATGTGTCAGTGCATTAAATTGTGGAAAAATTATATAACATTATACTATTAGTGTTAACTATAACACACAGCACTGTTTATTGAAGTTTACCTGGTCTATGGGTGTTATTTATTAAATTGAGATGGTGTTGATCAGGAAACTATTGCATGGAAACTTCCATTATAAGTCAATCGGCACTAACGCACTTTCAGTATTAACCTCTATGAGTCCCTACAATAGATACCTCACATTTGCTGAAGTACTGGAAATAAATTGACTTGCCCAAGATAACAAAGAGAACTGGAACTGGGATTCAAACTAAATTCAACCACTTCAAATTTATTCCGAAGAGTAAGACCTAATTAATCTTTCTCTCACAAGTAAGACTACGGTACACAAATGGGATGCATGATTTAATTATTCTGTTCGTCCCACACATGAGGCAGAATATGATGCACATAAAAAACATAACCAAATAAATATTTATTTCACACATATAATGTACATTATAATTGGTGATTCTGTTCTGTCTGAACCTCTCGTTTGCATCCCAGGATACAGATCAGAAATAGATGCACATTCCAATGCATCTTTTATGGGAAATAATTTTAAGTAAATACATATAACCAGGATAATTTGAATAATATACATAAGAGCTAGCTAGTTGGGGGTTTATGTCCAAGTACAGAACAATTTATGCAGATATTTCAGTGTATATATATATATATATATATATATATATATATATATAAAACTATGCACTTAACCCACAAAAATCTATTGTAGCAAAATGTGTCCAAAAATGGAAATACTCTCTCCAAAAGCGTGCAACAGTTCATTCAGAGCCCCAAAACATTACTTATTAAAGAATTGTTTAATATATATATATATATATATATATATATATATATATATATATATATATATATATATAGTGGTTGACAAATCACCCAAAAATCTACTCGCCACACAAAAAAATCTACTCGCCACCTAGTACCAAACATGTGCTGCTTGGGCCGATATTTACTCGCCCGGGGGTTAAATCCACTCGCCCGGGGCGAGCAAATGTATAGGTTTGTCGAACACTGTATATATATATATATATATATATATATACTGTAAATATTACTGTATGTTCATTTGCATGTCTTAGACAGGTCTGCAACCCTGTCTTTGCAGACCTGTCTAAGACATGCAAATGAACATACAGTAATATTTACAGTTGCTTTATGCTTTACTGTGGAGGGTTTTTGTCACTTTTTATACCCACCATAACCTTAATAATAGTATATATATATATATTTAAAAAATACAGTGGTTCAGATTACAGAAAAAGATAATTACAAGAACATACTGTCACGGGAGACCAGGCAATTTACACCTTTATACCAGGATAAAATCATTGAGCAAAACTAAGAAGTAAAACACATTTACTTTAATCCATTGAAACAGACGTATTCATATTGAATTACAATAAACAAGAGAAAACACACTTACTGGGGGTCTGGGCTACAAATCTAACCTTTCCTAGTTGAAATAGCACAGAACCCCTGACAAAGACATTCTATGTTGAAACGCGTAGGGTTATTCAGTTGAAGAGAGGTACACTGTACACTGTTGGCAAGTCCTTTTTTCTTCGATTCGAGCATTTGCTTTACAATCAACTTGACTGCTATCATTGCAGTAGTTATCGGACAACACATAGTGCAGTTTCCAAGTGAAATGTCTCGTGAGACGTGAAGTGACTCCCCCCACATGGTGCGGAAGCAGTGAGTGTGGAGGAAGCAAGCCACATACACGGAGACGCCGAATTCACGGAAATCAAGTCGGCAAGAAAGGAGGAGACAGAGGTAGAAGGTTGAGTTGCGGTTTGGAGATTCAGAACTGTGATATGCAGTGATACAATAAAAGGGGTGAGTGAACAGAGAGGACACGGAGAAGGAGAAAAGGTAGAGCTACTTCCTTCCCTTCCCATAAGTGTCCTTTCTCCTCCCCCCTCCCCCCATATTCTCTCCTCCCTCTCTCGAAGCAGTGTTTTAACGCTGACTAGAAGTTTACACTATTCAAATCTCCCACCACCCAGAAGAACATCACAGAGGGTAAGGAGACGCACTTCTATTGCTATTTCTATGTGAACTTATCCTATATTATAAGGAATTTTCCCTTGGATCCAACAGGTTGTTTAAGTCTTTCTAAAGGCTTGGATACACATTGGGACATTTACTTCTATTAAATTCAGTGTTACCCTCTCTCAAGCAAACATTTATGTTTTTTATTTTATTTTTGTACTTGAGGAAGTTTTTACAATAAATGTATTTTTAGAAGACTACTACCCCATCTTAACGTATTGGTTATTCACCTTCATTGTTCCTTTTATAGTGATTTTATCTACAGTTTAAATGAATGCAGTAAGGATTCCTTTTTCCAGTTGGATATAGTGACATTGTTTTTTTCGAGATCCCCTTCTACTACAGTGCCTCATTTTTGTTCTATTTAGTGTGGATTCCTAACTGTTTCACATTCCTGTTCCCTCCCCTATTTTGCGCCTAGGTCATCTTCACCAATATATATATATATATATATATATATATATATATATATATATATATATATATATATAAAAATACAGTGGTTCAGATTACAGAAAAAGATAATTACAAGAGCATACTGTCACGGGAGACCAGGCAATTTACACCTTTATACCGGGATAAAATCACTGAGCAAAACTAAGAAGTAAAACAAATTGTCATTTAATCCATTGAAACAGACGTATACATATTGAATTACAATAAACAAGAGAAAACACACTTACTGGGGGTCTAGGCTACAAATCTAAACTTTCCTAGTTGAAATAGCACAGAGAACAAAGTATTTACAAAGTATTTCCGATGACCGGGACTAAGCCCGAAAAGTCCTGGAACTGAAATTGGCATGCAGTTCCTGATGCCACCGCTGTTTCCACTCTGGAGGTGCTGAAATCCCTTGACCGGGAACGAGTGCCATACGTCCTGGTACTTTTTTCGGCAAGCAGTTCCAGTCGCGACCGCTATGAAGTATTCTGCGAACTTGGCCCCGAAAAGTGGGACGTAGAAAAATTCTCGCCCTGAAATTTCCGGAGCCGGCTCACTGACATCTCTCACAGAACATCTTTGAATTTACCGCTGCTGTTTTGGCGCTTAGAATATGAGGTCCGGATTGGCTGCTGGGTTTCCTTTAGTATTTCAGATTCATTCATTAAATACTACAACCAATCCGAGCCTGGGAACTTTACAAGCTGCCAATCAGAGGGCTGCCAGTCTTCCAAAGACAGGCAAGCGGTTCTTCTGAATGCAACGAGGGCATGCGCGAGTTTGTCACCCTAGCCACTTGCTATTCAGAAGCCACCCACTGGGTTAGGTGCCCCCAAGTCTGGGACGGCAAATGCTGGCCGCGATGGCTGGCATTGTCTCCCGGACGAGGGTACTCCACCTAACCCTCCTGCCAAAATGGCTTCAACACCTCTGGCAGAATCTGACTTTGAAGTACGGACCTAGGGCAGACTTAGTGGCACCACAAATTGGTAGCGCACTAGCTCCCCTCAGAGTACCGTTTTTGAAAGTCCCAGCTTATAAGTATAATTCATTTACAAACCTCTCCATTTAATAAAAATATACTTTAATACTTTTTACTTTGTCTAAGTCTTTTGGGCTATGAGGGGTAGAATGGGGCTATATACTTTTATTCCTACTAGCCATATCCCTCATACACTGTGAATGGAGTTAGACTGTAAAACGTATAGCCACACTGGCTATTAAACATTTCATGAAACATAATAAAATATTTTCCTGTTTTTCTTCTAAGTCCTGAAGTGAAATGAAAAGACGCTTAGCTGCAATCCCAGAGCTGTAGCTCCTACCCTTAAGGAAACCTAATTTTCTTTAGAACCAAAAAACGCATAGGCACACTCCCAGGGCGGTAGCTTATTCCTTTACTGAAACTTGGACTTAGGTTTCATAAAACTTCTCGCAACTTAATATATAGTTGGAGAAACCCCCCAGAACCTCTATACTGATTCTGAGGTACCTGGGCATATATTGGGGGACCCTACTTAACTTAGGGAACCTTGATTGTACCCGGGATATACAAATCCCTATGCCCTGATTTACCTTTCTGGTCTGTGCTGAAGCAGGGAAACCTGGCGGTGAGTCGCGTAACTGTTTTCAAGGGAGAACTTTGACCGGAGTGATGTGTCTATATGTCCCCGGGAATATGACCTGATTCCTGGATACATTTTTGGGGTAGCCAGCAACTCTGGACCCCTGCTACCTAGACACAATCTGACAACACTTTTACCGCAAAGTTCCCCCTGAAACTCATAGCCTGAGAATCTCCACTGGTTAGCACTCCTGGAAAGGTAAAACACACATAAATTCTTTATTGAGATACAATTACATTCATTAACGGCACAATACACAGGTTGAATAGCTGACACTCTAAAACCTGAAACAGGGGCTCAGAGGTAACCAGCCGGGCATAATACCTTTAATTATGGCCTGGTTACCCCTTCACCGTCACACATAAAATTACAGTATATGCAGAACAGTTTCTTAAAATAACAGGATAAAACAGAAATCCCTATACAATACTTTACCATATGCCTTAGGTTTTCCCCAGAGAGGTCACTGGTGTAGAAATATGAAAATTAATGTGTTTGTTCCAAAACACACCTCTGTTGAATTCTGATTTCATAAGTCTAGGGCAAGCCCTATATACCATTATTTTCCCATTAATACAACATAAGCCCGACCCTGTTGTAAATCAGCTGCTAAATTGATGGTTTTACGACAGTGGGGGAAAAAAACTCTTGACATTGAAAAAGTTTTGCCTCATTATATATATGGTCATAACTTCATTTGTCCCAATACTTGGACACACATGAGTCATATCAATACATTTAGGCGATTCTTACAGGCTTAAGAATACTAATTATGACTGTCTTGCTCCTAAATTTGAGTGACAAATGGATATCTGACCATTTGAAGATATCTGGCATCTCTTACCTCTGTAGTGTGTGGTTCGTGTCTTTTTGCCATGACTACAAATCTCTGAATGTTATACTTTAAAATTAAAATCACTGGATAGTCTTTAAAATAAATTCATCCGAATAAGGTGTGCTGTGTGTCACCCTAATTCTGTGAGGCACGAGGAATGTCTGAGGAATGTTCATTTCCTTTGAGGCTCACAGAGTAGACCTGGCTATTGTTTATTGCCGTCTATACTACACAAGTCACTTTTAGTGGGCCATCAGTGATAGGCGCTCCTCCCCCCAATGCCAATTAAATCCTCTCTGTAGTTCAGCACAGTCCCAGGAAAATTCTAGACCTGTCATAAACCCAATATATTGTATTTTAAAAATGAAACTGTAGTTACATTAACCCTTGAAGTACCATATTGATTAAAAAAACTTAATATATCATGATGTTATCTTGACAATACTGTATACAATAAATGTACAGCAGATTTTATCAGGGCATGGTGTAAGGGGAGATTTGCATGCATTAAGTTGAGGCTTAGTGAAGCTTTTTGTGAGGGAAGCTTATAATGCTGCTGCCCATACAGCGAACCTTTTTTCTGTATTTACTGAAGCTTTTTCAGGCTAGTGCAGAAGGGGAGATTGTACTGCTGCTGCCTATTCTTCATGGGTTCTTTAAATAGAACTAGAGGCTTAGCAGGGCATTGTTTAAGGGGAAGATTGCACAGCCGCTGCTTTGCTTGTACTCATTATCTGGATAAATGGAAAACATAAATTCCCCGCGCTGTCAAGTCAACACCTTTCCCCAGTGCTAAAATCACTTAAACATAAAAAAAAGATAACATAAAAGTCTCTGGCTTTCTATGCTATTTTAAATTGTATGACACCTCCGATGAGTTTCAGGCTTTTAGCCATAAAATCTGTTTCAGAAACTGAGAACCTGTAAATCGTCCTCTGGCACAGATGCTGTGCAGAAACTGTTACCTGGGCAAAGAGGTCCCCCGAGACTGTGGGGAGCAAAACGGATACAGAAAAGATAAGGGAGGGAAATGTGTTGGATAGGAGCACAGAGTACGGCTCTGATATTATTTTCTCTTCTCAGTAACTAAAACACAAGCTTTGGTGTTTGCAACACGAGCGAAAATATATCTAGGCATGTTTGCAGCAAATCTGATACTTTTCCTCTTGCATGCCACTTTTCACTTAAGAAAGACCTGAGTATAGGTCGAAATGTCATATTTATGGCTTAAATAAATAGATAATGTTTAAGCAAATCTGTAGTGCCCTGATTCACTTTTTCTTCACTGCGTATTTTGGAGCACTGACAGGTTTTCCCTGGTCCCAGGAGCACCGGTAATTGTATCAATTTATTCATTTTATGGTGTGCAGCATATACCCTTATTTTGCCAAGTGTATGGAGGCATAACTATTCCAGCTAAGTGCATTAAATAGAATAAATTTGATTAACACACTTAGATTTGATTTAGTCCCAAGCAGAAAATGGTGGCATGTTGAACCACTCACTCTCCCTGCCATGACAGTCATTCTTGGGTTAATATATCAATGTTTCCCTGGTGTAAAATTAGAACAATACAGACACAAAAAATAGCACCCAACTTATCAAAGAAATAAATTACATTGCACCAATGTTGTATCATTCCTAAGATAAATGTGGTGCTGTTCTGAAAAAGGAGATACATGCCACTCTCTATTTAAACACAACAGTAACAACAACAAAACCCTGTCAGGTACCCACGTGGGGTCTGCTAGCTTAAAGTCCAAGGAATCTGATGCATAAAAAAAGCACTAAATAACAAAACCCAAATATGTTCGTAGGGTTTTTTGACAATGTAGTGCAGTTTGGCAGCTGAATCTTCAAGTTACAGGCATACCCCAGTTTAAGGACACTCACGAGTAAGGACATATCGCCCAATAGGCAAATGGCAGCTCGCACATGCACCCGTCAGCACGTCCTGAACAGCAATACCAGCTCCCTACCTATACTGGAGCTGTGCGCAAGCGGGGAGACTATAGAGCCTGTTACACATGCGTTATTTACATCAGTTATGCACATACACTGCAGTACAGTACATGCATCGATAAGTGGAAAAAAGGTAGTGCCTCACTTTAAGTACATTTTCGCTTTACATACATGCGCTGGACCCATTGCGTACGTTAATGCGGGGTATGCCTGTATATACATATATTAAGTATTTATTTATTTTTATTTATTTAGAAAATGTTTTACCAGGAAGTAATACATTGAGAGTTACCTCTCGTTTTCAAGTATGTCCTGGGCAAGTATAGCAGCAATGCAAATTTACTTTCACCACACATACATACATTACATGGCCAAAATCTCTGATCCTAAAACAAATCTGGTTCATCACTGCCAAATAATAAGTCTACTGGGACTAATGTAACAACAGGTAAACCCATGATTAATCAACCCAACCCCTGAGGAGCCTTAATAATCCTAGTAGTAGAGGCACTGCAGTAGGCATTTTTAGAAGGGTGTTAATATATGAAGAACCAAACCCTTCCTTAGCTCCCTATGACAGCTGCTCTCTGCATGTTAGCTGCAGCCTATTGCCGGACCTGACATAACGTGTTAATTAGGGACTGATGTTCACTGATATGACATATAGAAGCACAGCAGAATTGGCAGCATCAGTCACAGAGGAATGAGAGCTGAACTGCCTGACATCTTTAATTAAAAAGGAGCATGTTCTGACAGCAGGCCATTGCAGCTTCCATACTGCTGGTTTCATCCAATCAACCTGACAGGGTTCAGAAATGTCTGCAATACATATGCCATGGGAAAAATAGGTATGGGAATAAGGTATGGCTGCTAATAGGCAATTTATTGCAGGGGTTCCCTTCCTTATATCCATTTTTTGGGAGCTACCACACCTTCTTATCCCTGTTCACCTTAATATATTAAAAACCAGATCTGCTAACCGCAATATATCAAATAAAATGTATTCTGCATTTGTGTCTGCCTATACAAACACTAGAATCTATGCCTCTACACCTACTGAATATCCTTCCAAATTATCATAGGGATCGAGGGGGGTAATCAATCCTCATTGCTTGGCAGACGAGAGAGAAAGAACTTTATGATTTCTTATCTGTCTTAATTCTTAAAAAAGTAAGTCCCTCTTATATTTATCCTTTATTGAAGAAACTGTGGTGTGCCCCATGCCATAATCTTGTGTTGCTGTAGATTACGACCCCAGTGTTTCCTGCAGCAGGCGTGCCTGTCGGCCTGGCTGCGCGTGCACAGGTGGAAGCTGCGTTGTGTGGTTTAGGTGGAGAGATGGGAGGCGCGGAGTGATGCTGCCATTATGGGGGGAGGGGACACAGCTATGCCATCAGCACAGCACAATGCACAGCACACTCCCTATTGGTCCACCCTATGTGCCCTGCCATTGGTTGCCTCACACCACGTGATCGCACCAATGCACGGGAAGACAACATTCTTGTCTTCCCTACTGGCTAACGCGCAATCGCGCTTCGTGAGCCACGACAACAGAAAGCACCGAGGCCTGCCTGATTGAGGTGAGTATCTGGTGCACGGCGCGCATGCGCCACCGTGACCACCAGTGACTCAGCCTAAGACATGTAGAGCAAAAGGTTTTTCTAGAGCATGTAAAGAGAAATACAGTATAGGACCTTTTAAAAGCAGGCAACCTTAAGTTAAAGAGTAATATACATGTCCCTGGCTGCATTATACCTTTGCCTTGAGTGCATTCTAAGGCTTCAGCCCCAGTGGTCACAGCTGCATCTGTCGCTGTGTGCACCCGTTTCAGCCGCGACCTGTGGTTATGTTTGCAGTGAAGAGCAGGAGATCCGACTGGAGGGGGCGGTGTGGTGGGGTTGCGGCCATGATGTCACGTGCCGGTTCACCCTCATTGTCTGAACCACCGCCGTGACATGGACAATGCTCGGCCGCCGCGCCAAAAGACAACATTTTTGTGATTTGGCCAATGTGGTCGCACATCGCGCCCTGTGCGCGCACGTACACACGCCGACTTGGGGCTGACCCCTAGAGGGCTGTGCCTTGTGTACGGCACACCGCCACGCACACAGCCGTGATCACTGGGGACCTAGCCTAAGGGGCAGTCTTTAGACCTCCACTGAAGACTTCAGGAATCAGATGTGGTCAGTGGACTATAGTCTGAAACCCTTTTGTCTACAAGAAGGACCTTGAAATCTGCAGTGATTCCTCAGATGCAGAATAGTTTGTTGCATACAGTGGACTCGTTGACCTGTATTAAATTAACCCCATCAGAAAACTAATTTCAGATCAATTTAGTAGGAAAATCTGTTCATCTACAACTGACATGCATTTAAGGGCTATTATTTGGGGAAAAAGTGAATATACATACATTTCTCAGAAAATGGTGAGGGCGTTGGTCAGTATGGCTATGTAGCTTCACCATAGTCACTTAACGTGACGTTAACTTAGGTTAACATTATATCAAGTCACAAAGCCACAGACCCTATTGTTTTGACATAAGTCTCACGCATAGAATGTTTAGATTTCGACAGTCATTTCTTTAACAGTCAGCATGTAATTCTATTCAATGGACAATATTATGCTATAACAACTACAAAGCTTTAAAGTATGTTTAAATGTGTTTTAGTTATCAAGAATGTGTGATAAAAAAGATATTTACCTTTGTACAAACATTCAGGGTACAATTATTTCATACATAAATGTTGTACAACAGTAAGGGCTGTTCTATAGAGGGCGCGCTTGCTGCGCCGGTCTGCCCGCGACAGTTATAGGTGGCTGTGGTTAGTCAGCCTTCCTATAATAGGACAGTGCGCACGGCAGTGAGCGTGGAACCGGCCGACAGGGGAGATTGGGAAAATAAAGATTTTGCGCTGCTACCGCAGCTGAAATGTATGTATGTGTATGTATGTATGTATGCGTGTGTATATATCTATGTGTGTGTGTGTGTGTGTGTGTGTATGTATGCGTGTGTATATATCTATGTGTGTGTGTGTGTGTGTGTGTGTGTGTGTGTGTGTGTGTGTGTGTGTGTGTGTGTGTGTGTGTGTGTGTGTGTGTGTGTGTGTGTGTGTATGCGTGTGTATATATCTGTGTGTGTGTGTGTGTGTGTGTGTGTATATATCTATGTGTGTGTGTGTGTGTGTGTGTGTGTGTGTGTGTGTGTGTGTGTGTGTGTGTGTGTGTGTGTGTGTGTGTGTGTGTACAATGTTAATAAATAATTTATTCTTACCAAAGTATTTATTTATTATAAACGTATTTATAAAACACAATCTACACACACACACACATACACAAACATATACATACACATTCATACACACACACAAACACACAGTACCTCACTGTGTCACTCACAGCATACACACAAAAAGTGTGCGGCACGTGCACACGCGTTCGCACAGGCACGCACGGCCGCACACACTATACTACGGGCCTAAAAAGTGATATGAAATTTGTAAGGCAGAATTTTCTGGTATAGCAAATATAATACATATGTATTAGAGCAGAGATCTACAAAGCATGTGTACATGCACAAAATAGGTAAACTCTAGACATTCACAACTGATTTGAAAGTTGTGAATGTGACAAAACTCATAAAATAATCAGTATGTGCTTCCCTGCTACTCAGCTTTGAAAATTCTACAAAGACGCAAACTTGTTTTTTTGGTTAACTCTGGGGGGTTTTCAGCAATTTGTGGTGGTTTAAGTTCAAACAAGAGAAAGGAAAAGGAATAGAAAAGATCAGACTAAAGGTGGTTACCTGAATAAAGATGTTGGTTCGAAAAAAGGAATGTGATTCAACAGCGCATTGTAAAAAAAAAAAATAAGAAAGGGACTTCTTTTTATAATATATAATACTTTCTAAGAAGAACACACAGAGATTTATATGCTTATAAAATGAGAATGTATGGAATGTATGAAAAAAAAACATGTCCTGCTGTACTTACTGTAAGCCAACAAACTTTCCATTTTCTGCTGAAGGCTTCAAAGGGCTTTACAAGAATAGTCATTCTGCAGCTTTGTTGGTTCCTTAACTTACTTGTATTTTTCATCAGAATGAAAGGCGCGGGAAAAATCAGGTCTGATGAGGAATGAGGTTTATAAGGAACGTTACATTCGAGATACACAAAAGATAAGATGGTATTGAAGGAGGCATTTATAAACATACTTGCCAACATCTGAAAACACTTCAGGGAGATAGGAAGCAAACTGGTAGAAACTGCAGGAGAAACCTACCTTCTATTGACTTGTATTGAGTAGAGGGAATTCAAGCAGAAAGTAAAAAAATACATACATTTTTCCGCAAATTATGTGGACAGTATGTTTACAACGGGGTAAAAACGGTGCAGAAAAATGGGCCAAAAGACTTCCCAAAAAAAAGTATGAATGAATTCTCATTAGAAAAAACAGTCTAAGGGGCTTATTGTATATCCCCCTATCCCCCGCGAATCAGGCTATTTTCGGATGAAATTCTCCATTGAAGTCAAAAGAATATAGAATTAGCCTCATTAGGGGCTCATTCACTAAACTTCGATAAGTGACTTATAATACTAGAAATGCCCCTATAGCGTGATATTGCCTGTTTTGCTATTCACTAAGCAGCGATAACAGGGCAATATAACTATATATCAGCTTTTTATAGTACTATAAACACTCTGGCAAGAATGAAAAATGTAAGATAAGCCAAAAAATTCCAGAATTCGCTTTTTTATTGTGCCAGAAACTGCTATTCACTAAGCAGCGGTAAGCATATCGTACTATAAAAACTTGCAATATTTTGGTGCCAGCTAAAGGCTGGTGCTAAAGATATTGCAAGACGGATAAAAGCATTTTATTTTCATTTTACTGCACAGAATTGATACCAGAGGCCGGCGGCGATCCCCGGAGACATGCGAGGTGTGTCCACGTGTCCCTGCAGCTCCGGGGGTCCTCCCGGATCTCCGGGGGGTCCCTTCCGGCCTCCGGTATCAATCCTGTGCAATAAAAATAAAATATATATATATATGGGGTCTCGGTATCTGCGCAATGTTTAAATATCCCGGTCACGTAACGTGGGAGATTAAAACGCACAGGAGAGACCCCATACCGGGGTCTGTAACTCAGGAAGCAGGGTGTCCCCGAGGCTGAAATTAATGCGGTTCAGCTCAGGTGACCCCCTGCTCACGCACACTATTTGTAAAATTCACATTAAAGCAGCTTCATTACCTTAGCAGCTAGCCGCTACGGCAATGATTTTTTTTAATACTAGTGTGCGGGAGCAGCGGGTTTCCTTAGCTGAACCGCATTCATTTTCAGAATTCAAGGACCCCCGACTTCCCGAGTAACAGGTCCCGGTATTGGCTGCTAGTATCCCTGTCATTTTTAAATTTTCCGCGTCACGTGACCGGGGGATTTAAATACTGCAGGTGATACCGGCACATCATACCGGAGTCTGTAACACGGGAAGCAGCGGGTCCCCGGGGCTGAAATCAAGGCGGTTAAGCCAGGAGACCCTTTGTTCCGGCAAAATAGTATTAAAATTAATATTTATCTTGTACTATCGCCCGTAAGAGCCATGCATGGAGACACAGCGTCTCAGTGCAGCTCTTCCAGGCTGCAGTTTTAACAAACACTTATAGCGCAATAACACTTAGAAATGAAACAAAAACCCAAGCAGTGCGATGTTGCATTTTTTTCCCGAACTTTAAAAAAATTGTGTTTTTTCTTCGTGAATACCGTTTTGACACATATGGTTTATAGCACGACAAAAACAATGCAAAGTGGCTCGGTAATGCACTGATTTTATCGAAGTTTATTGAATAAGCCCCGAGGTGTTTAAGGAAAAAATGAAGGCTGGATATAAGATTAAAGGTGCAATCTGGAGTACTTTAGTTTTATTTTATGTTGTATAACAGAGCATAGAAGTTTTATTTTCAGAGTATAGCCACTGGCCACTTACCACATCTCACTTTATCTCTCTCACCTAAAAGTGAGATTGTGAGCTCCCCATGGCTGAGACTCATTCTACTTGTCAATCTATAACCAGTGATATGTACAGTATGGTGCAATTGCTACATAAGAAGAGTGTGTGTGTGTGTGTGTGTGTGTGTGTGTGTGTGTGTGTGTGTGTGTGTGTGTGTGTGTGTGTGTGTGTGTGTGTGTGTGTGTGTGTGTGTGTGTGTGTGTGTGTGTGTGTGTGTGTAAAAAAGTATGTGTACGCATGTACATGTGTAAATCTTAATTAATAAAGCGCCCACAGTGTGTACAGCGCTTTACAAAAGGTGTGTGGGGGTGAATAACAATGGTGTGGGTAGGTGTTGAAATGTAAGAGGGTGTTGCATTTCTGTCCATGTGTGTGGCTACTATGTAGTCCCTATTGGTATATAGGGATGGAATTACATTGTACATATGTATGTGTAAGAGACAGTTGTGTGTGCATTCATATAGCACAGTATTTATAGACTAATTGTATCGACAACATTGTTTTTGATTCTCTCTCTCTCACTGCAATCTCGTGTTATCTGTCATTGACTTGAATGGTAGTTAACACAGGATCACGATACTCCACAGTGGCAGCTAGTGAATTTCCCCTTATGTTTTGTTGTCTTGATATTATGGAACGCTGGCTGTATTTTTACAGAGAGTGCAGGTTAGAAATGAATGCTAACTAAATTAGAGGCAGCAATGGCCAAGTTATGAAAATTAATACAGGGAAGCACTATAAGGAAGGCAGAGGATGTGGAAATGCACAGAATACTACTATTTAAAACACATCCTTTCATCATAATGAATACAAACAATATATAAACATCATTATAAAAAGTATCTAAAAAATAACTATATAATCATTCAGAGGCAGGGGGATAACAATCAATGCCTTTGGTCACTGAAAAATCCCCACATTCTGATGCAATATAAGCTCTCTAGAATGTTCCCTTTTATCTGTACCCTATGCGCCTTCCTACCCTGATTGACTCTTTTCAATGGTAGTGGGTTAGGCCTTGGCCATGTTTGGCGCTTGCTGGCGGAAGCGTGCTGACGCGCGCTCCCGCTCAGCACTGAGCCCCTACAGCCGCAATTAGAGCGGCTTTAGTAGGGGCTCACCTGCGCTAGCGGAAGCGCAGGTCTTAGGGGAATTTAAAATTCCCCCGCTTGCCGGCGAGACAGGCCGGTCACGTGAGCGGTTCGCCCAATGAGGGCGAACCAGCTCCGTGACGTCACTGGCCCGCCCCCGGACAGTGACGCGCCTGCCCCCGGACCGCCCCCTGACGGCCTGCTGAGAGCGCTTGCGGTAAACAACCGCAAGGCCAGGGAAAGCACCCGCTTTCCCTGAGCCTCAGCGCGCCTCAGCACGCCAGCGGTAAGCGTGTCCGAGGCCTAATTCAAGAAAAAGCGCTAGTACCAATTTGGGGCACTAGTGCAAAGAAACTCACACTAAAGTCCATGGGAATTTCCGTGCGATAGTGCTGCGATCAGCATTATCCCAGAATACTTACGTAGTGTTTCTGTCTCCTGTGTTCCTTCTCTGCAACATTCAGAATAAAATGGGGCAGCAGGGGGCTGCGAGTCTCAATTTTTAGAAGTCTCCCTGCAGGAAAGTCAGACACAAAGGGGCCTAAACATCAAACTGCGATGGTGCGGATCAGTGCACTATTACTGTTTAATTAATACCTCATGCGACTCCTATTAAATGCTGTGAAGGTGCCTTCCATATGGTGGAGAAGATTTTAGTCCCATTCATTTGATTTAATGTTTCTCCTCCACCAGCATAGGGAAAACGACTTTGCAACATATTGTACCCAATCTATCTAATTTACCCAATGCATGACTTCCCTTTCTGGCAGCAAAGGGGTTAAGGACATCAGAACTAATAAACCTCAGGAGGGGAGCATGGGACAAAAAAGTGTTAGTTTTGAGAGCCACTTGTGTGGCCAAATTGTCACACACTATGACAATTGCCAGGGGTATCTTAATTCCTGTGAGCTGCCACTTTGGATCATAATGTCATGGTGAGCTGTCTAAATGTATCCCCAGAGGGAAAAAAAAGTAATCATTGGAAAGGTTAAATGTAATAAGAGAGATGAGGCCTCTATGTCCATTCTAACCATTTTCATTATGTGCACAGAACTCTCTGGAAAAACAATCTTTATTGTCTAAAGTGCTTCAAGAATAAGTATAGTACCAAGATGGCACTGTGAACTCCTGTCCTGTAAAGCTTGCAATCTAATTTTCATGGATGTGGGATGTGGAGCTGCACAGATTAACACAAGGGTTTCAACTCTCACAGGTCAGTGCCTTAAACCAGGGGTGCTCAACGGCAGTCTTCAGGACCCTCCAACGGGTCAGGTTTTAAGGATATCCCAGCTTCAGCAAAGCTAGCTCAATCAGTGGATCAGTTGAAGGGTTTTAAGGGATAACCTTAAAACCTTACCTATTGGGGGTCCTGAGGACTGGGGCTTAGCACCACTGCCTTAAAGCAACAGCTCATCTTTGGAAACTAAACTCCTTCCCCTAACCTGTTTGATGCCAAAGGGTCAGCAACATGTTACATACCTGACATTAAACTTTGTAACACTGTTTTCCCCACCTCTGGGAGATCACGCTACCACTAGCAGGGTAGTGCCGATTACCTGGTTCACAGCTGCTTTGAATCTCAACCACCCCAGTGTAGATCTGCATTGCCCCAAAGGCAAACAGCCTGATGGGGCTCCCTAAGAGCTGCTCCCCTCTGCCCAGTATCAGCGTGCTAAGGGTTAACATTTGCTTGTACTTTGTGTAACGTCAACCCCACCCACTGAAATGTTAATGAGCCATGTGGTCACAAAGAACTTTCTGTTCACAGATGCATTGAATCTCAACCACCCCAGTGTACATCTGCTTTGCCCCAAAGGTGGACAGCCTTTGGAGCAGCCAATGGGTATGAGCCGTTTGCTGCCATTCACTGATGTTTGGTGATGTTAAAATGAGATTAAAGCTGCTGTATTTCAATCTGAAACTCACAAGCCCTTTATACCCAGTACCCAACTCTCTGTCCATGAAATGTCTGTGAATTGATTGTATAAACCTGTTCTTTTAATGTAACCATATATTTTTATAACTTGAAAACGAGAGGTAACTCTCAATGTATTACTTCCTGGTAAAACATTTTTTATAAATAAATACCTGCTGGTCCACTGGATGCTCAGCTTTCCGCCGTTGTCATTGGGGAAGACAGGACAGGCTTCTGGTAAAGGGCATTTTTGCCTGGAACTAGTTGTGGACCCCTGCTTTGGCCTAAGGGGGACCCTTTTGTCCACTTTTTATGTAATAAATCTATCTTTTGTTGCTTAAAACCGTGAGCCTCCTTCTGTTACTTTGGGAAGTGCACTGCCTTATTTTTCTAATTGTTTCTGGTGTAGAATACTGATCTTTATCTCACATGGTACAGCGCCTCCATCTGCTGCAGGCTCCAGGGGTGTGTGAGACAATCCCTGCAGGAGAACTTTCTTCCACTCCCACAGATAGATTGCACACCCAGGCAGGAGTATAGTTAACTAGAAAACTTTATTTCCTTTCTACATACACAGCAACACAACTGGTATCTGCTTTAGCACAGAATAACCACTCTCCAGCTTTAGGATGGTCTCTGGACATCCACCCCAGGCCAAGGACACCCAGGGCAGTCCTAGTTCTTCCCTGACTCCCTAATAGAGTCAGGGGTATTGTATCACTCCTCACTCCCCAAAGGGGAGGGGACAGTAGATGCCAGGTCCCTGCACACCTCTGCGTGACTACCAGCCTCTCTCAGGGGGAGAGGCATATTAAATTTAGGTGTGCAGCTTCTTAAGTACCGAGGAGGCAGGTCCAAGGTCTGAGCCCAGGATTGGGCAGAACATAGGCCTTGAGAAAAACGTAAATAAAAAACACAGTCTGAGGTTATTTTGAAACAGAATAACACGTGAATTTATTCAAGTCAAGTGCACAACGGAGACAGCTTTAAAACAAAAGCTCTCTAACAATAACACGGTATGCCATATATTTATACCCTAAAACCTAATGCTCCACCCCTTTATGGGGGGACTTGCACGTCACTAAACATTACCTCATTTTGTAATACATAACAATACTAAAGCTGATGTCATTTTGTAATACATAACAATACTGGATAACTGTCTGTCAGCTAAAAATCATTATGGGGTTAAATGTGATGTCAGTTCTGCCACTTGGCACATTGTGTGAGAAACAGTTTATCTTAGACTACTAACGAGGCTTTCTCATAATATCTAGCCTGTTTACACTTTCAATTTGGAAGCTGATTGGATGAGGAAGGGTCAATAAAGTCAGCTAAGAGCGAAAACATTCCATTCTCTGCTTCACACGTTTGTTTATACAGAAATGTAACACAGAAATTAAGACTCACAGAGACAAGATAAGATGGCGGATTGAAATATTCACACAAAATGGCTTCATCCTAAATGCTGTTATGTTGTTATGCCAGACCCCCTAATGTCTCAACTTTGTCAGTCCCACCTCTGATTCTTTAAAACATTGTTTTTTGAGAATTATTGGTATGATTTTAGTCCAGAAACACGTTGGGAGGCACAAGGGTGCTCCATCATCTCATAATGCTGCTTGAGGGTGTAGGACAGTGCACGAGGGTGCCTGCCAAATGTAGTCATAGTCTCGTAGTATGGCGTTATAGCCAAATTCTTTTCCAGAGTTAGAAAATTGTACTTGGCATCTTCTTTCTTCAAGGGACTGCTGTAGATTGGTTCTGCAAACAATGGCATTATGTCTGCAGAGGGGGTGGCACATTTGTGGATCATGCCTTTGACAAACGTAGCACAAACATAGATGACAACGAGTATCACAATCACACACATTACCACATTCAAAAATTTCGCTCCTAGTGATCCTACCAATCCAGTCAGCCCCAAAGGGTCCCAGTCTGTGAACTTCTCTTCCTAAGTCTTTCTTGAATTTCTCCTATCTTATCTAACTCATGTTGTACCTTGCCACTCTGATCTTGGATGAAAACACAACATTGTTCTTTAATTAGGGCACATACACCTCCTGTTGATGCTAAAATGTAATCTAAAGCAATTCTGTTTTGTAAGGCCATAAGCCTGATCTGAACCTGTTCTTGGTTTAATGGTGAAATTAAAAACTGCAAAATTAAGGCCACATCCTTCCTGTAAATTGTTATCTGACTGAACATACATTTTTACACGTTTCATTGGTTGGTGGAGACACTTGACCCATAAATTGATTCTTGTTCCTAGTGTGTGATACACCCTTTAAAGAGGTTCTCTTAAAAAATGGGAAAATACAGAAATTATACAAATAATAATAAAAACCTTATTTTATGCAAGCAACCTTTCTTTGGATATGCAGTTGCTAGATAAAGGAAATGGCATCTATCTCTATCATCATATATTTTCAGGTATTACTGAGAATTGAAGGGGTTTGGTATCTGTGGAAGCGAAATGCATGATCCTCACCCCTGCACGCATTATATACATCATTCACTCAGAATATCAGAACAGACGTTGTCTGCGATGGGTCAAAATGGCTGACTTATGATCCTTTCCTTGTGGCTGACACACGCCCCTGGTTGACCCCCTCCTTTCGGTGGAGGTGCAACACACTTCTGGATCAAAGTTTTGCTGCATATGACACATACATATTGAGTGATGAGTACTGCCAAAACACATACAAGAGCTTTCAAAAGCCATGCTTCCAGGAAACCAATCCTCCCATCAAGGCTCAATTGTACATACACCTTAAATTTCTAACTTAAACACACTCTAAAGAATAAAAATATTGAGTCTCTGAAAAATGAAATGTTCTGATAGAAATCAGGAATATTGAGTCTCTGAAAAAATAGAATGTTTTGAGTCTTTGAAAAAATGAAATGTTCCTGATAAGATCAGGCCTCTGCCTGGTATCTTCTTTTCCTCGTTGGTTAACGATCAAAGTTTATGTCTCGTCAAAACGTTAACTTGATGCAGCTGTGTTTTAGGTGACTGGTCTTTGGTGGAGCTGGACCAAGCTTTACTGTACTTTGGGTCCAGGGAAAGAACAATGCCACTTTAATTGCTGTATTGGTGGTTAGTATGGGCCCTTTCATCTGGGATGAGGAGTGTGCTTGTTTAGGAACTACTTGACCTTTAACTCCGTCTCGCGTAGGTGCACTTTCAACTTTGCCTAGAGAGACTCAAAAAATGTATTAGTGGCATACAATACTTATTAATTGTTTTATTACCAATAGATGGGCCTTAATTTGTTCCTTTGAACTACAGATAGTCATAAGTCCTACCATAAGTGTCTCATAGGGAGATAATTTATACCTAGGAACAAATTTTTGTATCAATGTGTTTACTACTGTCTTAACATCCGCATATAGACAGAGGTATCTCCTATTACTGCTTCTCATATTTAAAACTAAGCAGCTAATGTGGACTTGACTGTACTACAATCTAAGTTCCTAAGGCTTTGGGTCTCATCCATTGTCAAACCAATTGCTTCCATAATCAACTCTATCCTTTCTGCAGGCCATATCCCTAAGACCTGGAAAACTACCAGAGTTGTCCCAATCTTCAAAAGTGGGGACAAAAACACTGTCTCAAACTACAGACCAATCTCTCTTCTCCCAATATACACTTGCTCTCATGCATGCCTCACTATCATCTCCTCCGATGCAAATGGTTTCAACCTTTTCATAAAATACTAACTAACCTTAAAACTTGCCCCACAAATTAAACATCCCAATAGCCTGCACTCATGGCTATTATTTCACACACAGTCACTCCTACCACACCCATTGTGGCCAAGCACTGCCAACTACAGCACTTATTCCCTCACCTGCTATTTTTGTAAATTTCCCTTAAACCTTAGATTGTAAGCTCTTCAGGGCAGGGATTTCCTTTCCTATTCTCTGATTTTGCTGCACTTACTATTCTATTATAATTCCCTCTATTGTATTCTTTGTGAAGTGCTGAGTACATTTTTGACGCTATACATAAAGTCATACACTACAATACACTACTATCCAAAGTCATGGATAAAATGTGTTTACTCCCAATTAAAAAATTACTATACTAAGACAAATGCCCCTAGCCAATTCCAGTCTGGCCTCCACCCCAAACACTCCATTGTAACTATTCTGCTAAAAATATGAAATGCCATGCATATAATATATACCCTGCTCACTTATGTAACTGTATTTGCAACTATATATCACCTGTCCTTTAACTCTATACCCAGGACACCCAAAAACGAGAGGTGACTCCCAATGCACCACTTTGGCAAAACATTCTACAAATGTTTTAACAATAACTACTGCTTATAATAAAATAGAACACCTATGGAAAAAATAAATGGTTAAAAGTTATAAAATATATCACATATTCAGATAATAGTCAAATGCTTTTGTATAGGACTTAACACTAAATTTCTTGTAATATAATCTCTTTGCACAGTGCCGAACACACAGACAGCGTTATTTTTTTTTTAAAGACACTCAGAGAAAAATTTCAGAGCTTGTTTATCTTGGGCAATTTGCCAGCACGGGCGTTTCGCCAAAAAAGACCTTAAGAGTGCCAAGCAGATAACAAAACAGTTTCTCCGTCTTCTAAATATTAATTACTGGATTGAAACTTCAGCTCAAAGTTAAAAATGGAGCTCTCTCCACAGCAATAAAACCGAAAAATGTATGGCCTCTCTAAAATAAAAATATGACCTCTCAAAAATAAAAATATGACCTCTTAAAAATAAAAATATGGCCTCTCAAAAATAAAAATGGGACAATGAACTAAACTGAGGTTAGATCAACTTATGAACACACCCTATATAATTTAAACAATACGTGCGAGCTTAAAAACTCTCCAACATAGCCTAATCCTATAGAAATGCAATTGACATGTTTTTACTGGTTTACACACAATACAGAAACCACAATACAGACACACAAAGAACATAGACACAAACTTCTCTCCTACACAGCGAATCAACTTCTCATAAATAACCTTCTTTTAAAACTATTTTATTTATGCTCCGGAGCTTTTGAGTTTTGAGTTAACTTTTCGTATCTTTTGCACATTCCTCTGGAGAAAAAGGGGGATTTTTGGCGCGGTCTGTGCTGCTGTTATTCTGATTCTCTTTCTAGTTGCCATTAGAACAGAAGGAAAAATAATATTTTCGGGTTTAAAAGACCCATTCGTGTGGCCAGTACGAACAAACCTTTTAAATTCCATTCTTTTTGTTCTACTCTCTCTCTTAGGGCTGCTCTGCAATTACTGGCAACATGTCCTACCTTTTTACACTTATAACACTTTCTGTCCCAAACAATATACACAGTCTCTAATTGTATCCAAATTTATGCATATAAACCTTTCATAAAAATAACCCTCAATATCTACTTCACCATCATATGCCTTAATTATTTATTGGCAAATTCACTTGCTATTTCTTTCCTATTCCCTTTCTTTTTCACTTGTTATTATATTAACTTCTGTCCTGGCAATGGTACAAATTAATGCAGCGGGACCCTTCTGTCCCTCAACAGAATTCTTTTGACCCATATTACCGTAAGGTATGTTTCCCTGTAGATTGAAAAACACATGAAACGGCACTCCGTGAGCTTATCAATCCCAAAGAAAAAGACCCCTCTTTCATTTAAACATCTGCGCAATTTGTTGATAATAGTACAAACAGTGCCATTCTCTGGCCAACAAAATATATTTATATTGTCTCTTTTCGTTCTCTGTATTCATTCTTTATTATTTTCGTCTGCAGACACACAATCCTTTGAGAATTTTTGGTTTCCCATTATTCCCCTGTTACAGAAATCAAATTTAATTGACCTGTACAATTTAGCGTTACAATAATCAGCGCGAGCTAATTACGTACAACTCTTTTGGCATGTTATTGTTCTGAATAGTATAAATATGCAAATAAGGAGCTGTCACAAGACTGTTCCCCAATCACATTTTCTCACCATAACTATACCAAAGAAAAACTTGAATCACTTCAGCGGGTCCAACCCAGTCCTGATAAACCTTATACTTTTATAACATGGATACAGATAAGACTTTCTAACCAGATTTCCATGAATAACTCACTTGGTATGTAAATGACAAAACAGAGCAAATGTACAATCAGGGACCCGTCCTGCTCAGACAACAAAATTATTTATCACAACCCAGGACGGTCTGAAAACAATCCCTTTAAGCATACAAACACTCACCTTCATCACCAAAACACCAAAACTTTTAACGGGACTCTTACCTTAGCCCCTAACAACTCTTAACAACTCTTATACTTTAAAATGAATACAGGAACAGAGAATAATAAATTCACGTGAAACTGCTGGGGATTCTTACTCGTCACATCAGATAAGACACCGTTCAAATATCAGCTCCACTCACCACTCAAAACAATTTAATCAGGCTGTTTGTCTAAAAATGCAGGTAGCCTTACCTTGATTCATATGTGAGTACTCAGGTTTGAGTGATGGAGGAGTGATTCATCCGGGTGCTCGATTCCGATGATATTGAGTCCCTATTCGGGCGCCATCTGAGAAAAAATTAAATAAAAAACACAGTCTGAGGTTATTTTGAAACAGAATAACACGTGAATTTATTCAAGTCAAGTGCACAACGGAGACAGCTTCAAAACAAAAGCTCTCTAACAATAACACGGTATGCCATATATTTATGCCCTAAAACCTAAAGCTCCACCCCTTTATGGGGGGACTTGCACGTCACTAAACATTACCTCATTTTGTAATACATAACAATACTAAAGCTGATGTCATTTTGTAATACATAACAATACTGAATAACTGTCTGTCAGCTAAAAATCATTATGGGGTTAAATGTGATGTCAGTTCTGCCACTTGGCACATTGTGTGAGAAACAGTTTATCTTAGACTACTAACGAGGCTTTCTCATAATATCTAGCCTGTTTACACTTTCAATTTGGAAGCTGATTGGATGAGGAAGGGTCAATAAAGTCAGCTAAGAGCGAAAACATTCCATTCTCTGCTTCACACGTTTGATTATACAGAAATGTAACACAGAAATTAAGACTCACAGAGACAAGACAAGATGGCGGATTGAAATATTCACACAAAATGGCTTCATCCTAAATGCTGTTATGTTGTTATGCCAGACCCCCTAATGTCTCAACTTTGTCAGCCTTAACCCGCCTCCTCCCTTGTCACTCAAGGCAGCTACTTAGTGTGGGGAAAGCCCAGGATTGGTCCAGACAGTGTCTGCACTGTTACCAGGGTTTGCATTTGAGGGAGGGCAGACCGGTAACCAAAACAAGACATGGCTAGACTCTCCCTCTGATGGAAAATCGAATGTCCTCACTTGGTCAAATTTGGAGTACCATCCTTCCACCGTAAACCTGGAACAACACAACATGATTACCAACAACATTTGGTATACAGTTGATATAGTTACGCTAAACATATGCAATCACATACATTTCGCCGATCAAAAGCAGTGACACCGGTCACTCCAAACATGGAGAACCTGGCTACCCCCTAGTAGTAATGGTACGGGTCATGCTTTTTAACCAGTGTACCCGTTAGGTCGGGTACGGTCACTGAGAACACTTTTTTGGGATGCCGCTCGGACAGGTAATCTGCCCTAACCCCATTTCACATGCGTTGAGCATAAGAGAACTGTAAAGCTCCATACAAGGTTTTCTCTGTAATCTTCTTTAATGGGAAGTTAAAAAATGCGTTACAAAAGAAGTCTTTAGCCTAACTGTACCTCTAACTGTAGCTCTATTCTACGCTGATTTTTTGGGGAACAAAAACACAATAAATTGTGTACAATTTTGCCAGGTTAGGTATAATAAAGGTGTCTACAATGCAGTGCAGCTGTAGTAGTTTTAGAAATCATGTTTGATTATAAATCACCTTGTTTTATTTTGAGATTTTCCACTAGCATTTTGTCTTAGAGAAATAGGGTCTTGTTCATAAAGCCTGTCCCTTCATGAATAAGGCCCAAAGATTTAAATTGTGGGTTCTATAAAGATGGGTATCATGTTCAATATCTCAGTCCTGATCTGAATGCTGTGGTGTTCTATCTTAAGATAGCTAACCCCTAAAGCAGACGTTCTCAACTCCAGTCCTCAAGACCCACAAACAGGTCAGGTTTTCAGGATATCCCTGCTTCAGCACAGGTGACTCAATCAGTGGTTTAGTTGACTGAGCCACTGATTGAGCTAACCAGTGCTGAAGCAGGGATATCATGTAAACCAGACCTGTTGGGGGGGGGGGGGTCTTGAGGCCTGGAGTTGAGAAACCCTGCCTTAAAGAAAAGCAGTGTGTATTGTTTTGCTGGCATTTTAGTTCTAAAAAAAAGTTAGCATTTTGGTTTTGCTGGAACTCAGTTGGTTTTATTTTTGGTTTTATGTTTTAAAACTGTGAATTTTTCAAAAAGATTGCAAACTCGATACAAAAAAACCCTTTAATTTAAAAAATTAAATGAATATGATGATACTGTAAGCCTTTCTCAGGTTTTGATTTGAATTGTGCTTGGATTCGAAAGTACCGTTGGAATTTTGAGTCAAACTTTCGATTAATCTTCACAGGGTTCGTATTTTGAACCTGTGAAATTGCCTGTTTTGCATATTGTGTTATCTTGTGCTGCTGTTTAATGTTAGTTAATTTTCAGGCATAAATCTGCACAGTCAATAAGCGCAACTTGAATTATTATATGACTGAGTTTTCGCTGCAACTCCAATATATGTTTTCTAAGTGGAACTGTACATTTATCCAAACAGCCTCTCTTCATTGGAGCACTGTGACAGACATTGGAGCAGAAAGGAGCAAAGGAACAGGGGAGTACAGAGCATTTGGCTATCTCTGGCCCACAGTGCAGCAGTCAGAGACTAGTAGCTTGGCAGGATTTGGAGATTGACGCCAGATGCAGTCTGTCAACACAAACAGACGGCTTATTAACCACGTTGCCACACAGCAACAGCACACATGTTCCAAGATAGGGGTCACTTTTTTCTTTCTTCCTATTATTTGTTTTTAACTTGTCTTTTATTCCCTCTTTTCGTTTTTTCACTTGCACTGTGCTGTTGTATTTTCTTTGTGATGATGTGACAGGACAGCCTGCAGCCGAGGTCAGGCAATAGTTCACACGTGTAGTTTCAGGTTAAAGCAAATCTTGAGTGGCTTTATTTCTCCACAGCATAACTAAACATGTGGGCACACTGTCCCTTTAAGGCATAAACAAAACATAGCAAAATAAATCCTGCTCCACATTGGGAGAACTTACTAACAATGCAAGCCTATCTATCAGGCTGCCTGGCTAATCCATTTACCAAACCATTAACAGATATCAAACAGTTAGAAAACAATATGAACAGTTCTTACTGTGATTTTAGATATAGTTGTGAATCCATCTACATAGCAGCTTGTCTAGGATAGAGACAGCCACCTGATTATCAGCAAAGACTTCCTTATATCTCATCATGCTGGTTGTCAGGTGTCTGCTTACTTCCTGATTTCCCAGCTTTTTCTCCTGGGTTAACCTTCTGAGTGCTGGATACAGGACTCAGATATATGTTTGCCAGGCATAATAATCAGTACCTGACTTCACCCTGTCACAGATGACCATGCAGTTTTTAATGGCTGGTATTCCAGATGCGTCTGAACTGTAGTTTACTGCAACTCACCTTACCGCATGGCTACAGTTCACTCAAACATGTCCATCCAGAATAGGGTAGATATTTACTAAAGTCTCTTGGCTGCAAAGTGGTGGCAAAACCAACAGAGCTGTCAAAGGGAAAAATCTAATTTTTCATGCTTTTAATTGGATTCCTTTTCTTGGATAAATATGACTCTATTTTTCAGCTGGGGCACTTTAGTAAACAAGCCTCTATGCTTTTATACTAGTACAACCCTCCCTGCCCAGCTCCCTAGGGGGGTGTGACATAGCCCCAGAATATTAGGCAGCAGTCTGTCAGATTTTAAGGCAGAAAGGGCAAAAAAGGGTAAAAATGATCCATTCCACAGTGTAACATTTGCTGAGACTGTGGGATAGAAATTCCAGGCCAGAGTTTACAGTGGTTCTGGTTTTCACTCACCTGCTCTCCTAATTGAGGAAGAGGAATATATTGCAGTTAGTTTGTCTGCTTCACTCTCTCTCTCTTAGAGCCTGGAGGCTGGTAGGTTGCGACTCCCCAAGATCCAGTTCAGGGTAGATGCCGCCCCCCCCCCCCCCCCACGTGTTGCAGCATCTGAGGATCTATTGGGATGCTGTCCCCATCTGACAGTTAAGGACTCAATGTTATATCTGTGTGTTATTTAAAGTTTGTAACTGGCCTACCCAGCCAACATTGCAGATAGGGATATGCATGTGAGTTAGACTCCTGACAGGAGTAGATGTTTGTTTTCATGATTTCTTTTGTTTCTTAAAGTGACTGTTTAAAATGTTTAGTGTCACTAATGGAAAAATAAACCACTGGAGGTTGAGGGCTAAGTGCCCCTTGTTTGTATACACATGTTTGTCCCCTTTTTCTACAAATTAAACCCTTGAAGACTGGGTCTTGAAGAGCCTGGGCAAACAGCAGTGCTACATAAAGGGAGCAATTTGTCACAGAGGTTACATCAATGTAGCGAGGTATTAGACATCCGCATTGATTTCACTTGTCTCAGGGTGTTGTCTGTTGTCGGCTGTGTGATGAAAAAGATGGGCGTGAGGAGTTTTATAGTACAACGTAAATATTTATGCTCCCATGCTTAGGAACACTGAAGTCACAGGTACAGGTAGATTTGCATTGTTGTACTTCATTAAATCCATTCTCCTATCACTCTTAATATGGGTCTTTCCAGAGTGCCCACTCAACACTCATGGGAGGTGCATTTACTTGTACGTTACTGACAATCAACTGGTGGACCAAGACCGCCTTCTTATTAATATTCTTATTGTCCCTTTTACTGTGAGCCCATGCTGAAATCCTGGCCTTTTCTGTGCAATGTTATGGTTGCTTTCCAACCCCTGCTTTGGAACTGCCATGTCCTCCGAGGGTACTGAATACTGTGGGTGGCGATCCGCGGATAGGGCTGATTCCCAGACATCCTTCTGCTTGACCCACTGAGGCATGTCTGCATTACTGTTACTGGGACATGCTCTCCTCTCTTTTGGCCATACTATTGGATCCTATCTAAAGGGGCACTGACCCTGTCTGAAACGCAATAAAAGTGGGGCTTGATCTATACTATACTTTGGGGAACATCTATTTTCTGAAGCTTCTCTCTTTCTTCCATGCTTGAACACTCCCCCAGAATCCTCTGCTCCTATCCTTTATACCTTCTGTGACGCAGCACTCCTGTGTCACCACTGGGTGGAGCTTAACACATACCCTCACTGTTAACTCCTAGTTTACTTTAGTACCCAACACCAGGAGGGTGTGCGTTACCCTGGAATTGGAAATGTAAACAACTGAGGTGACTGAAGCTTACCTTTTACTGACTGAAATTTTAACTGTGATTCTGCTTTACTTTTATCCCCTGTTGATGACGACCGTGTCGGACTCCGCATCAATGCAGCAGCAAGCAGCATGATGTTCCACATCAAGGAGGTTCAAAATGCGACCCCCACAAAAACAAACCTGCAGGAAATGAATGGCCAATTTGTTTTTTTTATCCTTGAAATACATTCTTCATGCACTGCTTAAAAAAAGAGCATAGGGGATATGAGAATAAAAGATAGCCATTTTCTAACATGTATTAATTGAAAAAAAGGCATGCTATACTAAAATAAAAAAATAAATGAAGGTCACAGAAAAATAACAATTAAAAAAAAAATCAAAACCGTTTTTGTCTTATTTGAAGATCTCGGACTGCAAATGTTTCATTACAATTTTAAAGCCTAGAGCACAAACCCCTTTTTACATTATCTGGAATCAGATACCAAGCCTTAGCATTAACCTAAATATGCCATTCGGTAGCTACCTGGTCTCCTAGCTTTAAATCACTTCAATTTGTTAAGGTTTTTGAGCATGTGTAGAGGAAGCTTAAAGCTGCAGTTCAGTCTTTTTTTTTTTTTTTATTTATTTTTTTACTTCAATAGTTTCATGTGTGCAATCTCTAATTACCTAAAGAACTGTATAGCTGCAGGTCAATTCGTTCTCCATGTATTGATAGGCAAAATTTGGTGACATAATTAGTGAAGGGATCTGTTTTTCTTCTGCTTCTGTCTCTCAGTGGAAGCTCGTGAATATTCATGAGCACTCCTGCACTGACATGTGCTAGAGGGAGGGCAGGACTGACAAAGGGGTGTGCCAAGGCTTGTGACAGGACATGAAGGGGCAGTGCCTTAGCAAATGGCTGTTAAAATAGAATACAAGAAAATTGGTCTTTCAAAGTTGTTTTTTTAAAAACAGAAAATGCTAAAAGTATTTTTTCTTACTACAGAACTGATTTATTAAAAAAAACACACATGCAGGATATTGACTGAACTGCAGCTTTAAGAACAGCTTCAGTTCATGTTTAAATTGCCCACTACAACTTTAAAACCTCATAGCAACTCTAATGGCCATTAATGTCTATGAGGAAAATATCCCTACGGCTGAGTCCCCGCTGGCGCTGACCGTGCTCATGCTTGAGAGCGGTGACGTCACAGGTGTCCTGTTTATTTTGCAAGCGCGCGCGTGTGGGCATTGGGGGCATGATGAGCATGCTTCAAAGTCACTTTTTTAAATCTCCTCAATCGCCACGCTTGGGTGAGCATGTGTGCTCACGCACGAGCGCGCGTGAACCACGTGAGTGGGGACTTCAACATAAAGAGTACAAGAAGTAAAAGCGGCAAGCGCACAGCGCACAGCACACTCAGCACCAGCGGGAACACATTTCAGGCAATTAAGGTTTATTGGAGAGTCAAATTTGTGTTTTTGAAGGTACCTCTGCGGTGAGCTGAGGGACATGTAGAAGACAGCCTCCATTTCAGTGTATTCTGTAGAGTATGTCACAGAATAAATACCCTGAGGTGTGTGGCAAGGAAAACCTCCAACACAACTTTATGTAATTGGCCGTCAAGGGAGTGAACAGCTACTGAAATCACAGGAAGAAAACGGACTTCTGCTGGAATCATAAAGTTTGACTGAGCGTAGAAAGTGCATTCGGTGGAAGTGCTGGAGGGAACTAAGAGAGTTTGTGACAGCTATAAAGATGGTCAATTTTATCCATTTGTACACTGGATGAGGACAAGATGGTAAATGGCTTTACAACTCAACCTCTCATACACATTTACCTGCCAAACTAACATTTGCTACAATGGCAATACAAGCTTCCCCACCCACAGACATGCACAGCTTTTCTAAACTCTACGCTTATCCAAAAACTATGATGAGTAGCAGTGCAAAACACTGACTGAGATAAAGCCATAGTGGCATGTAGATTTCTTTGTGCAGGATTCCCCTTTTTCCTACTTGTATTCATTTCTCTTGTGTTCTTACCTATTTATTGCTTCTATTCCCTGTATTTTTAATGGTTGTTGATACTGTATGTTGGTACAGTAATGTAAGCTTTGTTTCCATGGTTGGCAATATACAAAAATACAACAGTAATAATTTGGCTTTCAGTTCAAACTAAATACTTAGGCACTTTTAGGTGAGTGGTTAAGTAGGTAGTTCTATGTAAGGAGGCCAAATAAATTATGGGTCTCTGACATTTCTGCTTGGAGACATAATCAATAGCAACTCTAGGTCCAAGAAGGACAATATACAAATGTCCAGCTTTCCTAATCAATCAATCGGGATAAATGTTATTTTGCTATTGGAGGCACCATGGAAAAGGCTGCAATAATGGTGCCATAAATATAACGAGTTCAATTGCTATAGGTAATTGATTAATATAGTATCATCAGGGTTCTTTTTGTGTTGGATCTAGGACAATATTAGACTGAGAATTGTTGCTTAGCAGTTTGGTACCTCAGAAAAACTTTATGGAGTAATATATCTCAAACTACCTTAGGAAACATCAAGTTTTAGGAATAAAAACAGTAATACATTTACACACATTTGCCTATGATACTAGGATATTTAGATTACTAGAGGCCACCATTGTGCAGCTACAAGCAAGCTACTCATCCCTCATGCTCATATAAACCTCTTTTCTCTTGCAAATATAGGGGTCTATGTGTCAAGGCAAAAGTGTTTCAATTAAGGGGCCAAAAATGTTCTCCAGATTGATAAACATAGGGAAGATTATTTTCCCTTAGCATGACTCCGCATTCTTTTCATGATACCTTTATCCATCAGAGCAGGGCGTACTGGAGACAGATATCTTCTGGGCGATATCTGCCCTCCTCCCACAATGTGGCATTATGACATAGCGGCGTCATATGATGTTGCATTATCATGGCGACGCATCGTCATGTGACATCGGGTCGCCAGCCCCTCCCAAAGATAACCTTCTGTTCCACTGATTCAGTGTAACCAATCACTATGTACCACAAAGAGTTAACATCCAGTTCCCCACTGACGACCTGTAAAGTATAGAAACTTACCTTTCCTGAGAGGTGGGATCTTCCTTGAAAAAGTGCTACCTGCAAAACGTACATGGGGAAGTGGGAAGTACGCTGACGTCACAGCGTCCTCACTATCTGTGTATCACCGATGCAAACACAGAACTGTTAGTAGCCACCACAGAGTATAGCCTGGGCTCCGAGACTCCCATGTCCGCAGCCGGCAACCTTATACTCAAGCAGATAGGAGTATTAGCAGGGAAGACAGTGGGATAAACCCCTCACCTCCTGTCCATTTACTGTTTTTCCTATAGCTGCAGGTACAGCACAGGCTCTGTCAGTCTCTGTCCTGCACCTACTGTACAGATGCAGCGGCCGTTATCCGAACATTTCACGATTTGTATTCCTGGGCATACCCAGGTCGTGCCGCATGATTTCTTCAAACTTTCCCGTGTTAAGACGCGTGTTTACTATTTTTTTTTACTAGTGCTGGCAGATTGCTGGATAGGGATAGGTGTGACTGTTGTGTTTGGCGGCATTCACGGCAGCGTTCACAGAAAAATTAGTGAATGCTGCGTGGAATACAGCAGAGTTCACGAAAAAGGGATCGTGAAATGTTTGGATAACAGCCGCTGCATCTGTAATACATGGCACTTTAAATACATAGTAGTGACAGTAGGGAAACAAAAAACGCATACCCTTCCATCCTATCCACTCACTGTATTCCTACAGCTACTGGTACAGCACAAGCTCTGTTATTTTCAGTTCTGCCCCTATTACATGGTGCTCCAAATTGTGACGGTTCTCATCTCTGATCAGGAAGCGGACCTGCAGGGCTGAGGTAGCGATGCAAATTAAACTACCCAGGGCAGAGTCCTGTTAGAGTATCCAAAGTCAGTAAGCAGGCAGGAGGTCAGGGCTGGTTGCAGTGGTGCAAAGTCCAGGCCACAGGCAAAGGGTTAGGGCAGGCGGAAGGCAGTGGGGTCCAGGGTCACGGTCCGGGGCAGCAACAGGCATTCCAAATGAACAGGCTAGCCTCCAGAACAGGGAAGCCACAGGGATGGCTCATGAACAAGGAAGGCTTAGCTACAGGCTAGGCCCAGCAATATGGAAGGCTCACGAACAAGAAAGGCTCAGCTGCAAGAAACCAAGGTGTCCAGGCACACAAGGAAAGCTCACAAATAAGGAAGGCTCAGTAAATAGAACCCAAGGTGGCCAGTAACACAGGGAAATCTAAATGCGTGAAAGTGATCTCAAAGGCCCTTATACACAAAAAGTGCTCACTATTCTTAAAGTGACAGTGAAATGCATAACATATGCAATTTAGTGCAAATAATTTTGTGAATAAACAATAAATGTGACAAAGTTGTCACTCCCTGCTCGAACACCCTCTGGTGGGGCCCGTCTTCACTGGTCCCAAAAGTAGAACAATGTTTGCACAGTCCAGGGGGAGCATGTAGGAGATAAAAACAACACAAAACGAATCTAAGTGCAGATGGTAGTGCTATTTATGTTGCAACACATTAGGTTCTTTGGCTCTTATGTGCAGCCTACTTAGAAGATGTCAGTGGTATTAACGCGTTTCCTAAAAACTGTGGCAATGATGTGTCTTTGTATCAGGTGTGCATCAGATGAACATATCCCCAGGCAGGAGCATCAGGAAAGGTGAACCTCAGCAGTATGAAGGAGAAAATATAGCCATAGCACAGATCAATACAATAAAAAAATGTTTATCTTGAGAAGATTGTGATATACCTGGACTGTTGTAAAAAGGAGGACTGGTCTACGGTGAATGCAAGATGCCACCATCTGGAGAATGAACCTCCATTTTGTCTCTGTGAAGCTGAACGAAATGTCTGCTGCGTGCAAGAATTGAATGATGTTTGGCTCTTAGAAGACTGGCCTCCACTAATTTTCAGAATAATATATTGCTAAATGTCTTTTGAAATAAGAATCGTTTCCCTGTTCCCTAGCATGTTGACAACAAGGCCAGATGGTGTTTTTATGGTGTTTTTGATGATGTTTGCTGCCTACTCAGGAAACTACATTCCCCAAATAGAGACAAATGTAATAGAAAATTGTATAAGATAAGTCTTTTCGCTTGCACAAGTGTTTTTAGGCTAATTGTATAAAAAAAAACTGTATTTCTCACTTAGTAAGCCCACCCTTTAGGAGAGGGACAAATGTTATAGAAAATTGTATAAGAATATATGCTTTTTTGGGTTACAAGTCAGATCAGCTACTGGTAGCGGTCTCCTTTTGCAATCGAATGCAATAAAACTCATTTGACATTTGAACCCTGATTATTTCAATTATTTTACCCACTTTCACAATCTATAAAAGGATAGAAATGTGCACTTACAGAAATGCTGAAATGCTGAAATGCTGATGAAATCACCTAATGTGAAGAAACGCGTAGGGTAGGGCGTATGTTGTGTTGCTAGCGTGCTACACCATACCTTTTAGCATCCTAGACTCTAAGACACAGACGGCTACCATGTACGACGCCACGCATTACGCAGCTCAGCCCGGAACCTTTTGCACACTAGGACTGTTTCCGGGGGACACCAAGAGAGACTGTGTCGCTCCCTGAGTTCCTACTGGACGGAGACCCAGAGGGGCTTTCTGACTGCATGCGGCGGAGAGAGCGTTTGAGCAGAGTAGCAGAGTTCCAGCTGTGCATGAGTATATCTCATACAATGTTCTTTTATTTCCGTTGTTTGTGAGTTTTAAATTGTTGGATTTTTCTATGGGATATTAAATGTTATTTTTAGACTTATTGCACTAGGATCGGGCGCTTTCATTTTTTGTTTTTGTATACATATATATATATATATATATATATAAAACATTTTTTGTTTTTGTATATATATATATGTGGACACTCAACGCGTTTCAGCCAAGGGGGCCTTCTTCCCAGAGTGGGCGTCGCTGATACTTATTGAACACAGTATATAGCTCAGCAAGCCTCCACTACTCTTTTACCACTCCGGGAAGAAGGCGCCCTTGGCTGAAACGCGTTGAGTGTCCACTCTAGGCAGCTATTCATTATTTTGCTGGCGTGACTCTTGGTGCTTATCCTGTGGACTGTATGACTTATTTCCACACATCCTGGAGTTTAACTCCATGGGACTGACTCCATCATCACTATATGGCAGCTGAGTATCATTTTCTCTGCTATCTGGAGTCATTATCTCCTATGGAACCCTTACTCTAGGTTGTTTCATATGTGCAAACAGCACTGGCTTTTTGTGATTCTACAGCCATGTGTCTTACTTGCTTTTGTGCAGCCACCACAGGCATTGTATGCATCTTTTTTTGATTTTGATATTTTGTATTGCTGTTCAGGGTTTGAGTCTTTGTTTCATTTTGTCTCCCCTGTGCCTCCCCCTTGGTTTAAGTTATTATTTTTCTTATGTACATCATTTTTGTATATAGGTTTATTTATGCCATACCTTTCTTTATGCCCTTAGCTTAGTTATCTACCTTTTTAGCTTAGGTCTTTACCAGGGTTTTTTTTTAAATATTCAGCTTTCTTTGTGTCGCTTTATATAGTTATCAGGCTCATTGTGCAGACACATTTTTTGCTTTTGATTTATTTTTCAGCATTATTGATTTTTGTAAATTTTAGCCAGTCACAGTCTTTTTGTATTTTTTGCTGCCCTTAGTGTGTATATGTTTTTAAATGTTACTGTTCTTTGTGCTCGCTATTAAAATCTATTCATTTTCTATTCTGACTTTAGTTTCCTGGTCTTTTGGTATTATGTTATCAGTTATTTTGTGGTATATTTAGAGTGCTGCTTTCAGGGATTGTCTTAGTCTTTTGTGTGTTCAATATATATATATATATATATATATATATATATATATATATATATATATATATATATTCCCCAAAAGAAGTCCTACAAATAGGACGAAACTCGTAGGGTAAAGGTTTAAGATTATATCTACAATTGGGGAAGAATGGTATATAGGTCTTGCCATGGAGTTATGAAATAAATCAGAATTCAACAGAGGGGTGTTTTGGAATGAGCCACATGAATTCTCATCTTTTGTATGTACTCAGTGACCTCTCTGGGAAAAAACTGTGACATGGTAATGTATAGGGATTTCTGCTTATGTTTATTCTTTTATTTTCATAAACTGTCTGCATTCATTATAACTGTATGTTCTTGTAATAATCTTTTCTGTAACCTAAGCACAGTAGTTTTGTATATTTAGGCTAGTCTTTGTAGAGAGTAAATTACATTTTCAGACACATATTGCTACAACAGATTTGTGTGTGTTAAGTGCATAGTTTTTCTTTACTAAATAGGGACCAAAGACCCTGGAAATATATATTTTTTGGTGGTAGTGGAAGCAGATATAGTATATTATGTATATTGTAACAGAGTACGGGTAAATATTAACTTATTTGTAATACCTAGCGAAGGAGAAAGGAGGGGCAGAGAGGTGGCTGAGAGTATTAACCCTGGTTGCATATATACAGTAAGTCACATGCTCACAACGGCTCTGTTAATGACAGATGGTATATTGAGACGGATTGAGGGGACATATTAGTCACTTGAGGGTCCATGTGTGGAGAAAAGTTACTGAACTTGATAGCTGTGTCTATTAATGCTTGTCCCATATACAGGTCACATGCTCACAGGTGTGCCGTACGTGACAGTTACAATAGAATACTAGTTGACAATTCTTATGATAAAGCTACATTTCTGAATAGGAATAATCTCATAAATGATTCTATCAAGAGAGTCTTAAATACTTTAAACTATAAAGAAAGTATGGAAAATCAGACCATGATTATAACCAAATACAATTAGTCTACATCCAACATGAGGAGAATCATTAGCAAATATGGGTGAACCTTACCTTGTGACTCCATAAAAAAATGAAAAAGTATCTGAGGCCCCTAGGAGCTACCAGTTCAAATGTGTCTGTGTAATGTACTTTTCAATAAGCACCGACTCCAGTGACTATTACATAGCACTTTATGATGAGCATATTTTCTTTAATCTGTTTATGAATCCATATGCTCTATTTTGAATATATTTTCTTATTTAAATAAATGTATTACCCCGTGAAGCCTAGCGCATGTCTGTTTCTTTTATTTTTTATAGTATTATGTATTCACTCCATGTTGCCCATTAATATGTATCACAATCTGCACATACTGTAAAACAGGAACCATGCCATGCGAAAAATACAAGGCTAAACATGAGAAACATAATTACACTGTATACAGTGGACTGGATACAACTGAATAGTCCCATTTTACCTTGAAGGCAGAATGCAGCTGGTCTCTATGGGCAATTATTTCCCTGTAAATTGGAACCTATTACCGCTAGAGCCATAAAGGCCAGTTATGTCAACATGCATGTCTACATGAGTGACCTATGTTCTACAAATCCTTTAACCTTTCATATTTGTGCAGACAATGCGATACCATTAATGCATAATACTTTTTGTTATTGAAATCCAATAGGTTTTGCTAATAAAGAAATGCAGCTTATCATTTTTGGTCAACGTTGAAGAAATATAAAAGAAGGACATCAATCTCTATTCAATGGGCTGTGAAGCCATCCTCATTTTGCTCAGATATATTTCAGCCATACTCAATTGGATAATGTTTAAATCTTCAAGGGAAATATGGATTTATTGTTAATTAAATAGAGGAAATAGATTGTAAACCCATATCCATAACTAGATGGGTATTTATCATTGGGAATGTGTCTTGATCCTAGTGTGAAAATCAAAAATGTCCGGTAGAATATTGGGTCACTATCGGGTAAACATATTTATGTCTAGAGAATAAGAGATGGCTATTAATGCTACAGCTTGATCACTGTCTTATTTTGGATACATCAAAATATGGCAAAAATATGATGCAGCCGATAGTAGCCATGACATAGACCGGATGTCTGTTAAGGCACAGTCTTGATCATTCTGTTCCTAACACTGCTCAGTCATACATAGCTGTCAAGAAAACAACAATGAAAACTTCAACACTCTACTTAGGCTTTCCTACTGACTTTTTTGTCTTTTTGTATGTTTTTAATCTCACAACTAGTCAAGTTACATATTGCCCTGTCTTATAAGATGAAGTTCTGAACAGACCCATACATCACTATATAGTTCCATACACCCCAGCCACAGTGGGTTACTGACTGCAACAGTATTTATTTATCAAAATGTTTTACCAGGAAGTAATACATTGAGAGTTACCTCTCGTTTTCCAGTATGCCATGGGCACAGAGTTATGATGACAAATACATGGTTACAAATGCATGGTATGCAAGTTGTTTTTGCTGATTAACAGGATGGCTAGTAAAGATATTGCACCAAATGAAGGACTGGGTAGAGATCCCCTTGCTGCTTTTGAGAGAGAGATGTACAATTAAAAAGCCTTTCAAAAACTCCCAGGCAACTGAAAGAAATAACATTATAAATAAGGATTTTATTCTGGATCTATCTGAGATCATTTCATTTTTGCTCTTGATGTGTAACTATTATCAGCTATATTTTTGTTTTTATATATAACTTATTGTAATGAATGTTTACTACATTATGATTCTGGAACATTGTTGTAAATGAGCTTCCGCTCAGTCTAGTTTATCCATGTTCATGCTAACTCATAAATAAAACATTTGCTAGAACTGCATTTACTGCTACCTAATGGAGGAAAGGATTTATTGGTGATAATGGAAATTAACAGTGATAGGTAGTATGTGGCAGCTGCCATTATATAGTGGGGAGGACAGCTTCTATGTGTCATAAAATATGATGATCCAATCTCTGTTTTACCGTGTCAACCTTTGATGAGAGAGAAAAGTACTGTGGCGCATGCAATATGTACATTCACTCACTGTTTAATCACTTCACCCGGTGGTGAGATAGATAAATTGCCTGGTCTCCCGTGACAGCTATACAAAGAAGTATGGGTGGGAAGAGTCTCTTGTTGCCTCTGTCATCTTACAATGTCTCCAGCCAGGAATCATGTAGATTCCCACTTTGTTTTCTAACCTACTTTCCAAAAACTGTTTAATACTGTCCATGAAGCATAACAGTCCTGCTAACAGCACTGGAAGCTAAACTTATAGATGCATCTGTGGCCTTGTTCATGCCAGAAGCCAAAATGATTTGTGCTTCCAGTCTGAGGCTTCTGGATGAAAGTTCATGCATGGTGTTCAAGTGACATTCTACCCTGAAAAGTGTGGGCAAGCGTGCGCTCTTTACTTCCCCCCCCAAGATCTCGCTGCTGGGAAATTTCAGTTCCTTTTCTCTTTTTAAACTTGTCCAGCTGACATTCTCCAAGTAACAAGATTCCCCTTCTCATCTCCCTTTCTCCAACTTTGAATGGGAGGAGTGGGAGACGGGAATCTGTGGTGCGAACGACCTTTTGAAAAGACCACCGAGGGGCTAATTAAAACTGAACATGGGCCCTTAATTCTGATGAGACACTGAGGTGCATCGTGGCTACAAAGTCCCGCTGTCACAATTATGAGAAGGAATGTGGAAGGGTGAATAAATTCTCCTGCTACTCTAACGATGTGAAGGCCGAAGTGTGTGGATTCGTAGCCCTGCTATTTCGGCTCTTGGCACATGCCCTTTTCCAAACACTGTAGATTCTGGAGTTGTCTCCACTCTTAGAAACATACTAATAATCCTTCTTTCGTACCACTTATGTGGGCAGTCCTACATAGCAAGCAAAACATCAAGGGCTTTTCTTTTTTACAACTTGTCAATTTAATCGGGTTCTTTAGAAAGATTCAAGTATCTTTAAAGTAAACGTATCCAGTACTTCTTCTTTTGTAAAAAAATAAATATGTTTCTACTTTCTTTGGGTCCATGTAATTCAAATTCTTATCTGGTAATTCTTGTTTTCCATCTTTATCTGATTGACTAATGATGATAGTATAATTAGATTGAACAAACCAACACAACACCAATATGTGGCAAAAGTCTACATCAACAATTTATCTTTATGTTCCGCAGTTTACAAACTGTCATATCTAAAAAGAGATTAGGTAAGGACTGTAAAGACACTCCAAAGCATTTAGTTACGATAGAAAAATTACAAGTATAAAAATTTGTTTGATTTAAAAGAATTGTGTCACTTATATTCAGACGAGTCAAGGTGAGGTATAGAGCATTACCACAACGCCAAAAACGATGAAATCAAGAGGTGACTCCCATAAAAATATATGTATTGAATCTCATGGATTACAATATCTTCATTAAACAATATGTGTTAAGAGAATATCGTGACCCATATGTACTAAGCTGTGCTAGTCCATAATCCACTTTCCAGTCCACAAAGACCCCTTATGGCCTGTTTAAGTAAATGTGCTTTAAGACATCTTTTGGCATAGCACCACTTAGTAAATATGCCCCAATGAATTAAAGTGTAAGTGGTCCAAAGTGTGGGAGAGAAGTTTTGACCCATAACACTGCTTCCTTGTGTTTTATTATTAGCGTGTACATTAGACCAGGGGTGCGCAATATTTTTTTGGGGGGTGCGGCAGTTACAGAGGCCCCCCGCTCTTCAGCGCGAGGCCTCTGTAATTCACTTACCTGAATTCACCCCACCTCAGGTGACAGGTCACCATGCCAACAGGGCGTACGCTGCGGTGTCATGTGACATCAAATGACCCCGCGGCGGCATTTTATGCCCGTCGCCATGGCAAAGCCGCATCTCATGACCCCACGGCATCATTTGACGCTGGATTAAAGATCAGGGGGGGCACTGCGCTGGGGGAAAGCAGGCAGGGGGGTGCAGCACAGGAAGTTTGCGCACTCCTGCATTAGACCACCAGTGAGTCTAGATTCACAGCAAACTTATTTTTTAATTGCAGCTACAACAGATGTAAGAATTTAAACAAGCTTCTTACACTTGCTACCATTTTGTTTCCCACTGAGTTTTACATCACTACAGATGAGAAAGTGAGAAAAATGCGTCACAGACACAAAATCTAATACATCACCCATTATAATATGTGTGCTCTGTAACATCTCATTAACTTTTTCTATTGATTTTCAAATCCAGTGCCATCATAAGGCATGAGCTAATTGGGCTGTATTCCAGGGCCCCCGTCTTTTCAAGGGCCGCCAACCTTTCAGAGGCTCCACAAATATTATGGCCGAAAATGTAATTTTACATTTGTACTTCTAACTGACTGCAGAAACGTTACTTAATTATCCTTTTTTGTGTATGTATTTTTTGGTGAGATTACAACGGTATATTGCTTTTATATAGCCTAACATTTTCTAAAAAAAAATATTAAAAATAAATATTCCAAGATAATTTTTCTACAATTTTTTTATGGAATAGGTAGTTAAATTGATTTATTTTAAATTAGTTAAAAAATAACGCACAACAAAAAAACTATTACAAACTGAAGTCAGCATTTCCTAACACTGAAATTGCTTTACGAATTTTCTTATCAATGACAGACACAAACTGCAAAGGCAAAAGATCTTTTTCAAAGGTGAAACCTATTACGAATGAGCTCCACAGTTGCTGCTTCCACCAAGATTGAACGCTCTGTCCTTGATGACAATCGAATCAGATTTACTGTATCGGCCCGAATATACTGTAGTGCAACCTCGCACATACTGTACATATGACCCCTACAGTTTTGGAGGTTTTCTACATAAAAAATAAAAGGTGTTAGGCTGTGCATATAATACAAGTACAGTTTTCGGAATTACATTTCTAGGAAAAAAAACATAGCACTATATTCAGGCCTATACGGTACTTCATAAAATCGAATTTGAGTATGTTACTTGTGACTTTGCAAATAAAGAACAGAAAGAGACACATGTAGATAAATAAAATGTTTCTGTTAATAATAATATTTGCAGAATTTCAAAATAAAAGTTTTGAATGTTGTTCAATAAAAACATACTGTATAGTATTCAAATGTGACTTTTGTGAGTAGGGCCCCCAATTTATACTTAGCCCTGGGCCCCCAAAATCCTTAAGGTGGCTGTGACAGGGTGAAGTCGGCTACTAATAGTTATGCCTGGGAAACATACGTCTGAGTCCTTCATCCAGCACTCAGAGGGTTAACCCAGGAGGAATGGTTGGGTAATCAGGAGGTAAGCAGACACACCTGACAACCAGCATGAGATATAAGGCTGAGTACATGGTCAGCGCTTATCCGCTGACCCGTGCAATGAGAGTGGCTTTAGCAGGAGCTCGCGCACACTTCCGCAGGCATGTGGAGGTGTAGCTCTTAAAAAAAATTTTTGTTTAAGCGCTCACGGGAGCACATGGCCGGTCACGTCAGCGGTTCGACCAATGAGGGCGAACCAGCTCCGTGACGTCACTGGCCCGCCCCCTGACACTCCCCCGGACGGCGCACGAACTAAGGCCAGGGAAAGCACCTGCTTTCCCTCAGCCTCAGCGTGCCTCCGCACGGCTGAAGTCACCATGGACTCAGCCTAAGGAAGCCACTGCTTGTAAGCAGGTGACTGTCTCATTCTACAGAGCTATCCTAGACAAGCTGCTATGCAGATGAATTACCAACCCTCTTTATAAAGAACAGTAAGAACTTTACTGTTGTTTCCTGACTGTTGTGATAGTTGTTAATAGGTTGGGAACTGGGGATAGCCAGCCAGCCTGATAGATATCGCTCGGATTGTGAGTAAGTTCTCCCAATGTGGAGTAGATGTTATTTTGCTGCTATATTTTGTATTGCCTTAAAGGGACAGTGTGCCCAAATGTTTAGTTCTGCTGCGGAGAAATAAAACCACTTAACATTTGCTTTAAAACTGAAACTACACGTGTGGACTATTGACTGACCTCACCTACAGGCCGTCCTGCCACAGTGGCTCTGCCAAAATTCAAGCTGGCATATGAAAAACAAAATAGGGGGGAAGGGAGGATTCTTGATACAGTGATTCTAAATAATCATTTTCTTTTAGGCTGGGATTCATCAGGCAGCTATGAGCGGTATTGCACCCTGATCCGGCAGTTACTGCTATTCAAGTCAATGCCAGTTATCACCAGTTGGTGGTGTAATACACAGCATCACAGTTTGATGCATTATGGCTTCAGTGTCAATTTTGACGTGTCAAGCAAAACTGGGATCAGTGCAGAGTCCCCACTAAGTTCCGAAATAGTGAGCTTATGTGATTTTGGATTCAGTGATTATATAGCTACGGACATAGCAGGTGTTATTATCCCTAATGAATGAATGACTCTCCGCTATATCATCCTGGATGGCCCTCCGCCGACTTAAACTTAACATGTCAAAAACAGAGCTCCTCATATTTAGAAGTAGCTATCCCAAAGCTAGCCTATAAACTATAATACATGGCTATATTTTGTATCAGACAAGTTAAAGAATAGATATCCATTGCTAAAGTATTACCATTCTAGGTTTCTAAATACAGTAGATGATAGTTGTACTCATTAATTATCAATTAGTTCTATCAGTCCTTTACCATTGCCTGTTATTTGTATAAATAGAAAGTTATCTGGCAGCCAGAGCGTGTGCATAAGAAAAGTTTGCATTTACGCAATGATTTACATGTGCACGTGTGTTTGGATGTCTGGGTCAATTAATTATATTAACTATACTACATGTGCTGTGCTATATTGTCCTGTGTACTGCTGCGGCACAGTTTATTCGAGCATTTGCCCGTTCTGTGCCGCAGCAGTAGCCTGGCGCGCGCCCGAGAGTGACGGGCGCGCGCCGAAGCAGCGGAAGAGCGCCCTCCGATCGGGGCGCTCTCCCTACCGCTGCCGGGTCCGCCGGGTCCCCCGGAACCCCCTGCCGCTGTCCCGCGATCGCGGGACACCAGGGCTCCCTCGGGGAGCCCCTGGACGCGCGTGCAGGGGGCGCACGCTCCCGAAGACGCGTGACCGCGCGTCTATGACGCGCGGCACGCCGAGGGGCGGCCACTAGCAAGCCGGGAAATCTCCCGGCTTGCGGATCTGGCCGCAGTGTAATAAACTGTGTCGCCAGTGTACATATTATGGATGTGTTAATGTATGTGTGTGTGTGGTGTGGAGCACCACTGCACAACTCTGACTCATGATGTACCTATTATGTGCACAAATGAAATATTTCATCTTCTAGCTTGCCTGGCCGGTTCTACATTTTCTATTGAATAGAAGAAAAGCCACTTTGAAATATGGAAGATTACAAACAAACTATATTTCTTCTTGGGAATTTTCCTAAATCACCATCTATTATTTTTTATTTTTTTTTAGATTTACAAAGGAGAAAAGAAATAGAAAAAAAAGCTTTTGAAATACAAATACAATACAGTGTATTTCCGTCTTATTAAAGGAGATTTAGACAAATTCCCTTAAGTCACATTTCCTCCTATGCCTGTAATTGCACTTTGAAAGAAACTGTACATAGCAAGCCAGCTCTCAGAAGAGTGTCAGATGTCATATTACAAGCTTGTCATTTCTAGAACTTAAAATAAAGCCTCCAAAGCCATCCCAGGCGACTTGTCAGATTCTCTTTTCATTCGCTAGTTGTAAAAGCCAAAGCAACAAGCATGTCAAAAATCAACGGTCCTATGTATTGTATAATATATTAAAGATTAAGTAAAATTGAACCAGATTCATAAAAAAAAAAATCACCTTTGTTTCCATTATGGCAATATTTGATGCTACTGTAGCATCAGTTATTTAGAAATAATCAATAGATACATGTTAAGTATCAGATGTCTGTGGTGTCTCAGAGAAGGGAGAATGCTGGAGGAGGTCAATGCTTGTTGGCATTTCATTTAGGCCCTGTCTGTATTGCTTGCTGGTTTCAACATTGGTTGTCAATTCCAGTTTAGCAGTTGTAATTTGGTGCATGTGGTACTTGGACTGAGCTGACAATTAGCTGTTTTTGGGGCAGACAACAATCATAATTGTCCAGTAATTGTCTAACTGTTCATGCTGCTTATTCTAGTAGTTGCGGTATTGTACTTATCAAATCACGTTATTTGATAAGGCAATAAGAATCAGGGGGAAAAAATGTTGATCACACCGTATTCTATAAGATCTTCTGCTTCTAAAATATTGCGTCTATTAAAATCACACAATCCGAGCGAAAAAACATACAGTGCAAATCATGTAATGTTAATATATATATATATATATATATATATATATATATATATATATATATATATATATATATATATATATATACACACAGTATATATACATATACATATATATATATATATATATATATATATATATACACACAGTATATATACATATACATATATATATATATATATATATATATATATATATATATATATATTGTAAACAGAACTAACATAACGTACATGGGGAGATCACTCAGCACAGCTACATTATATAAATTGGGTATTTTACAATGACTCAAGGGGGTAATGAATCCTTTCTAAAATTTTGAATTTTTTGTTATATGTATATAAATACACATAGACACACACACATACACACAAAACAATGTCCGACATCTCTGCTACAAAGAACTGGGTGACTGAAAGGATACACAAACATCTCTATTTATTTTAAATATTTTATCCACATTGAGATGTACAAAACTCTGTCTGGTTTTCAAGCACAGCCTCCTATATAGTTATGCTTTACATTTTTGCATTGCTCTGTAGTGTGTTGCTGGCTTCCATAGCAGCAAAACGGTTTAGGTGCCTGAAGGTTTTGTGGGAAGCTGCACTAAAAAGAGGGATGAGTATTGGATCAGCAAATTTGCAGTACAATCCCACTGTGAGGTAACAGGAAAATACTGTTTAATTATAATAGCCATAGGAGTAATGGGATGCTGGAGGCTGGTGTAACACTTTATTGTAATAACTGACCACAGGGTTCCGTGCAACCTGCAGCACAGAAAAACTGTCATAGAGGATAAGACGAGGGTATACACATCCTTTCACTTCTAAAGCTACGCTTATAGTGCCGGCGACGTGACGGTCAAGCAACGGTCACTGGAAAATCAAATAGAGATGACTTCCAGCGATCGCAACCAATCCGTCGCTCCAATGGCGGCAATGCATTTGTTTTGCACGATGGCGTGTCGCTGTCGCCGACACTATAAGCGCAGCCTAAGAAGGTGTGTCTCTGGGGACAAAATGCCTCAAGGCACACAGAGCCTGTACATTCTTTGGTTGGAAGTCACTTCATATGGACACCGATATTAAAGTTGTAGCATATAATCTGAAGACATACAGTAGGAAAACACATTTTATCCTCAAAGGAGAAACAAGGGTAAATAGACTTCTAACGTTGCATGTGTTACAGGGATGGGCACAAAAGGGTGTAGAATATGTTTAAAAAAAATAATAAAAAAAGGTCTAGCATGAAGAGATGGGCACAAGGCTGCAAAACCTGCCACCTGCAGGACTAGAATTCTTATAGGATGAGCACAGGGAATGGAATACAAGGATTAACACCTTTGTGGGAAAAGCAAAGAGCACAAGTATGTGAGTTTGATTGAAAGGGTTTACAGCAGTGGCATAACTACCGACCGGGATGCCCAGGCACATCCCGACTCATAAGCAGCCCAGGGAACACTCTCCCAAGTTTAAAGCAGCAGCGGAGCGGCATCACACGTGACCGTGCAGACCCGGAAATGGTTCAAACCGATCCGGATGCAGTTCAGGGGAGGAAAGGAGACAGAGCTGGTGAGCTCTCTCTTACAGCCGACTGGTTTCCAAGAGAAGACATGTAATAGAGAGCGCACTAGCTCTGTCTTCTTTCATCCCCTGAACTGCTAGTTTGAACCATTTCCGGGTCACGTGGGAGGCCATTTTGCCGTTGATTACAAGTTGGCATGGTCCACTTAATTTTGTGCCTGGGGGCCTCTTACGGTGTTCCTATGCCACTGTTTACAGATGCTAAGCCCCCACCTCTAGGCAGCGTTACTGTAGATCAGGCAAAGAGGTACAGAACTTGTTATATTTAGAGCTGGAATATACAATGAAACTGCACCAATGCAAATAGACTGTGTACTCTAGAGCAGGATAACTGGGGCATCAGAGCTCAATACCATGTAAACTGCCATTGACTTGAATGACAATAAAGATAAGCTCAAGCTCTGTTACCTTTATAAGAAATTAGCAAATATTCATCAAAAATGAAGGGTCGACTAACCAAGAGGAAAGTCAGGGATACACTGTTACCCAGAGGGCCAAATGTTTAAGGGAATCAGCCCATATACAGTAGACTCTCTCTTTCATACCTGAATTGATCAAAGAATGGGCTCAAAGACATATAATTGAATTTGGGATTTACAGGGATACATAGCTACTAGAAGCAGACCAGACAGGAATACAAAGTCTGTCACCCATGTGGTGCAATGCTCAGAACCACAGAATATGTTGCTGTATACGCAGGGATGGATTGATATATTGGAACAGCCAAGGCATTCACTGAGCCTGTCTCCTCAAAAGTGACTCCATGACAAACAACCTGTTACCTTTCAGACTGGATGGCTCATTGATACAAAACATCATGATAAGGTGACTTTCACTGTTCCTTTAACCTGAACAACATCTCTGCTTTGTGCCATATAAATGGCACATAAACAGACTTTACCAGCCATATGCTTCCTGCCTTCATAATATTAATCATCATTGTATAAACAATGTTGCTAAATACACAGTGCAATGCAATAGAACACAGACTAAATTAGCCCCAGCCACACAGACATTACAATGTAATACCATTAACAGAGGCTCAGGCACACAAATAAGGCTGGCATTAAATCACAAAGACTGGTAGCAACATATAAGCCTAGATTATTTATCACAGGACCTTTATGCACTCCCTCCCTCCCATCCACGAGGGCAAGTTCAATGTCACTGCTTTGGGAGCAAGCAAACATAAATAGCCACTTGCTTAACTCCACTGCAAGAGGCCCGTACAATATTTTGCTACATCTGGTTGGATTTACCTAAATTGTTAAGTCTTCTGGGCAGAGCAGACTATGACCACTATTCAGTAGTATTCTGTGAAGTCATATTGTCTGTGTTAGGCTGCGTCCATAGAGGGGGGAGCCGCATTCCTCCGGGCTGACGCTTGTCTGCGCAATCAGGAGCGATTGCATGAACTAGCAGACGATCCAGCATCACTGGGCCAATAGCCCGTGAAGCGCCGACGTCAACGTCACGGCGCCGATGTCACGGCGCCGTGACATTGACGCTGCTTCGCTCTGATTGGAGGTTTTCACCCGACAGCACGCTCAGAAACAGGTTCTGCTGTCGGCCGAAAATCCCTGCGCCGCACGGCTCAGCGCTGACTGTCCTTCTATGGACTCAGCCTTAGGGAACATGTTAGTCCCTGTCAAATAAATAGGGTTAACAACGTCCCTAAGGCTTGACAGTATGTTGATCAGGGGCCTACATTTACTGTTATGTCTGGTTCTTTTTTTCTGAACCACATGTATTTTTCTTCGTGTTTTTTTTTTAAATGTCTATATGGTACTGTATATATAAAGAGGAAGAGAAAAAAAGAACAAACATTAATGCTACTGCAAGGGTTTTTTCCTCCTTGCTGGCAAGAAGACTTTGCTTTTGAGGTAAATGGTAGAAAGTTGAATGTGATGGATGACGCACCTATTTTCAATCTTCCCATCTGTGTAGCTGTGATACTGTATGTAACAAACAAAACCATCGCTCCTGAATTAAAGCAGCAGTGTAGTGGAATCATTGTCGTGCTGCACGCAGTGTTTCACTCTTTGCCAGCAGTGAAAGGATCAACCATCAAATGGTTTTTCAAACTGTGTTTTCAGAAGACCAGATGTTTGTCTATTCTTACGGAGCTCTAATTGAAATTAAAATGTGCTGCTTTAACCGCTGCCGCGTCTGAAACTTTAATTGGCATATAATAGCCCAGACAATTTAATACAAATCAATATTGGGAAAGAGAATAAGTGAAATTTAATATGTCTGGGTTATGAATACAGTCAAGATTTTATGGGGCAACCATACTCCTCTGCTACTGGAGGGGCCAGAGAAAAAGACCTGACTACAAACGTGGACCAATACATAAATCTCTAAGGGAGATGTATAGGAAAGTTATGTAATCTGCTACATAACACAGTGCCATCATTTTCTTACTTTATTATTGGGCAGTAGCTGCAGTGGATGACGTTGCAGGGTTCTGTTGACCCACGTGACTTAGACCTCCATTTTATTTCCCCTGGGTGGACTTGAAACGTCATTGCAGTCACCAAAAGGGGGAGGGTTAAAAAAAATGAACAGCTAGGATTCTTCCTTTAATATATTGGCACAAATGGACAGGGTGTGTAAGACGATGCACAAGCTTTGGGGGAAAAGTAGTAGCTGGACTGCTCCAAACGGGTACAAAAAAATCCTTCATTGAGTGTTTCTGTGATTTGTATTTGTAATTCTTACTGTCTGGAATTTAATATTTAAAGAATACTAATATTGGTATTTGCCTCTGGATAGCATAGCTTGTGGGTGTTTCACTCCTATTTTTCTCTGGCACAAATGGACGCAACATTAAATTTGATGCTTTTAGCACCAACTTAATGCTACTAAATTCACATACACAGTGAGATTGATAGTCCTGATTGCACGACGACTGCTATTCAAGTATGCGTTTATGAATCTGCCCCAAGTGGAGTTTGTTTTCATTAGCATTATTGTATCAAAGTTCTTGGATGTGGATTTCACTCGGTTGATTTTGTGTTTTGAGGAAAAGGTATACAGAACAATAGCAGTTGACCTATATTACAATGGAGTGTATTTTTCTCCTTATGTTCTACATCAACAAATAATCTGGCAATATGAAAAGGTAACACTATGCACATACAGATCAACTGAATCGTTTCTTTCTCAGTCGCAAAAATGGGTCCTCAGTCAGTACAGGCATATCCCGCATTAACGTACGCAATAGGACCGGAGCATGTATGTAAAGCGAAAATGTACTTAAAGTGAAGCACTCGCCTTTTTTCCACTTATCGATGGATGTACAGTACTGTACTGCAATCATCATATACGTGCATAATTGATGTAATAACGCATTTGTAACAGGCTCTATAGTCTCCCCGCTTGCGCACAGCTTCGGTACAGGTAGGGAGCCGGTTTTGCTGTTCATGACGTGCTGACAGACGCATGCGTGAGCTGCCGTTTGCCTATTGGGCGACATGTACTTACTCGCGAGTGTACTTAAAGTGAGTGTCCTTAAAGCGGGGTATGCCTGTACAGCTTTACCATCTAAAATGTGCTTGTAACTATGATAGTGTAAACCTGTGGTTAATTTTCTAGTTTACCTGTCAATCTAATAAATTAATGTCAAATGTGAAAAATCCGTTTCTTACAGTTGATGCTGAAATAACCAAGGAGGACACTAAAAGTTTCATTTTTGGCCTGTGGGTGTGTTTGGTAATAATATCCTAAGGATTTACTCAAATCCAAGGCACTAATCTGAGGATTTTCAATAGACGTGCGTGATTAATGTGAAGACATTTATATTGCAAATAATTAGTTGAAGTTTTAGCAATTGCTTTTTCTTTTACGATTTCAGGCTAAAACATTTTTCTATTTTATTGTAAAATAAATCATCGGGATTTAAAAAATGGCTACTACTATGGTTTATCTGACGCAGCTTTGTAACAATGAAACCACAGAAGAATTATTACTGTATGCATTGCATAGTGTTAGCTAATATGTTGTCCAAAAAGAGACTTCTGCCCCTAATCTGTATACATGTTTAATAAAACACATGTTAAAATGATTTTACATGGCTATGTGCTTTACTTTTATTGCATTATCCATACATGTGGCTGCATTGAACTGATTTCTTATCACTGTTGCAACCACAGGCACTAGCAAAAAAAAAATGTTCTTCAATTCTACGCTGTCTGCTCTGACAGAGAAGGGGTTACCACAGCAAGCCAGAGTGTAGTTATATAGTAGCATTGCTGAGCCAAAAAGAAGAAAAAAATCTCCAGGTTTCCAGGACACGACCTGTGCGCATCTGCTCCTTACTGATAGTCCGAAACCCTCTTTGAGGCATTAGGAGATCAAAGCCATACTGTTCCTAAGGCGACAGGAAGATGCCACATTTAGGCCAGCTGTTCATTTCTAAAGGGTGGAATTATCTGTCCTTCAGGGACCCATGTTCCAATTTATCAAGCAGAGATTACAATTCTGTATACTGTACATTCACTTTATTAATTCTTTTATCCCCGAGTCATCCAGCCCTGGCACGCTGCAGTAGTTGGGCTGTCATCTAATAATTTCCCAGCTGGCAAAGTGGGTAATCATCACTATTACAGCACCATGCTGCATTTAAAAGGATGCATAACAACAAGGCTAATAGAGTATTGATAGAATATTGGTTCTGGTGACAACACACTACATATTGCAATAAACTGTATGATGATGTACTGTATGCAAGACGTTTTCAGAGGGTTTATGCTAAGTGAATATTTGTATATCAGAACATATATAGTAGGCTCATAGAAACTAAGCAGTGCTATTTCATCACCTAAATTACCTCCTGTAGATTCTCACATATTTATTGATACGTTAAATGGGTTTCACGTGACAATAAGTTGTAATGCATATCCATAAAGGGGATTAGCATTACGATGCCCTCGCGTTAACCTACAAAATATTGGATTGCCAGCTTTTACCAGATGTGTGGCTTACTCCTATGCAAATCATAAGCTAATGAGACATTAACCTAGCAACACAGATCCACAAAGCTGCGTTCATGTTAGCGCATGGAAATAACACTACGGTAATTAGGTCACACTAACATTTGTCGTTACTCACATCCAGACCATGATTATCATAGCGTTATTTCTGGTAATAGTCTACAAGCAAAAAGGGCAGGTCGTAATTGTACACATATAATTGAACGGAGTGTAGGACTTAATCCTTTCATTACATGTGTCATACCAAGATATGTATATTATGGAACATATTAATGTCAGAAACACATCAACAGATGCATCTGATAACGTGTCATTTTCTTGTAATAAACTATGCTATGGTTTTTACTGATTAAAGGTAATGTAGGATATGTTTGTGTGGCCTATTATGGTATATAATATTGACTGGGTGTACAATAATGCGTCTACATATTATAACAAGAATTACCAAGAGACAAAAGTTGGAAACAAAACTTTTATTCACACACAGTTACTTCATTATGTGGGAAAATGTAAGGCATAAAAACAAACAATGCTCTATAAACAACGTTAATTTCTCCTCTACTTCTGAGCCAAACTCCCGCATTAACCTTGGCATTGGTGACTCCCTAGAGCAGGGTGCACAAACTTTTTGTCTGTGCCCCCCTGCCTTCTCTCCCCCCTTACCTGTTCTATGGCATTTTTGACATTGTGACATCATGTGACCCCGCGGCGTCATTTGATGCTGTGTTGCCATGGCGATGCGTCACCAGATGTCGCCGGAGAGCAGGTAAGAGACTGTAAAGAGGCCTCGCGAGTTACAAAACAGTGGGGTTATCTTCAGCAGAAGAGTAACATTAATTAGTGAACCTTAAGACTGTAACCAGTTTGCTGATGGTGAATCAATGAGATTGGTGCAGTGGGTGTTTAGATACCTTTCATAAAATGATTAATCAGGTTTTACATTAACTCTTTGAGATACTGATACGCTTTAAGTATTGATTAAACTAGTGTTAATGTGATTTGTTAGCAGTTACTATATATAGCCCTTAAATAGGCAAAGCATAACTTTATGCTGATTGCTACCTTACTACAATGTGCAAGGCATGGCCTATAGTGTTTTCTACTCTTATGAGGTCATGTCACATACACTATTTAACAAAGTACTCCACACCTGTATGTGTGACTGCACTGCAAATAAGAAAATAATCTTTGCTCTGATGTTCAAGGTTGTGTATAAAGTGACATGTATATACATGAGTGTGACGGTAGGGGGGTAACCAGGCTCTCAAATAAAGGTTTAAGCCCGTTTGGTTACCCCTGATCCGTAATAAGGGTTCAAGAAGAGTAAGGTCTTGAGCCAGTACTGTTTCATGCATAAAATGTATTGTGCGACAATAAAAGGATTTTATGTGTTTTTGCCTTTCCAGGGATGCCAGCAAGCAGGGATTACTAGGGTATGAGTTTCAATGGGGTTTTTTTTGCAGAGAAAGTGTTGTCAGAATGTGTTTAAGTAGTCAGGGTCCAGAGTTTCTGGATATCCCAAAAATGTACCTGAGAATCATGCATGATTCCCGGATACATATAGGCACATAGTCCCGACAATATCTCCCCTTGAAAACGCTTGCGTGACTCACCGCTAGCGTTTCCTGCTTCAGCACTCCCCAGAAATGTAAAGGGGGATAGGGATGCAAAGTGTCCCTGTAACTAAGGGGTCCCTGGGTTAAGTGGGATACCAAGTTACTGCCCAGGTCACCCAGAACCTATTTATGGGTTCATGGGTTAGTTCCCTGCTTCGGCACAGCCCAGAATGGTAAATGGGATGCAAAGTGTCCCTGTAACTATGAGGGGTCCGCAGGTTAAGGGGGATATCCAGTTAATTCCCAGGTCACTCAGAACCAGTATAGAGGTTCTGGGGTGCTCAAACCAAATATAAGGTTGTGAGGGGATCTTCAAAGTCCAGTCCTAAGTCTATTTTATAGTGTGTGGGAAATATAGGCTGATTGAAAATAAAGTATAACTTTTTATTCTATTCCCCATACCCAGTGTAACTCTGCTGACTGCATAACAGGATACAGACCTGTAGGGAAGAGGTATGGAATAGGTACACAGAGCTTGGCCTGGGATCTGAAGACTGTGATGCAGGTTCTGGGGAAGGTGCAGGCATAGGCAAGACAGGACAGACAGAGGAACCGGACTGGAACAAGGCAGGAGATACTGGACTGGAACAAGGCAGGAGATACTGGACTGGAACAAGGTAGGACAAATGCAGGAGGTAATCTAGTCCAGGCAGGGGTCAAGACAAACAGGGTTAAAGGCAGAACAAGACATAGAGTATTGGACTACTTTGCAATAGCCCAGACAAGTAGCAACTGCCTGCTATTTAAAGGCCAAAGGCAGCTGCTGGCAATGAGAACCAGAGAGGCTTACTTCCTGTCGGGGGGGGGGGGTAAGGGCAAGATTTGTCAGGAGGTAAGATGCCTCGCTTGCTTCAGAGGGATTGAAGTCACTTCCTGTCGGGAAATGAGGGCAGGTTTTGCCAGCAAGTGAGATGGTCCCAATTGTTTCAGTGAGGATGATGTAACTTCATGGCAGTGGCCATCTTAAGTGACGAACTGATCCCTTATACCCAGAGACTTAGGACATACAACAGTATTTTTATTAACATTGGTTTAATATGGTATGTACTGTTGTGCACAGTATAATGAGCTGGGCCTTTCAAAACCAATGTTCTGAGTGAGCCACTGGGCTACCAACTTGGTGCCAGTGAGTCTACTCAGACATAGGACATGAAAGCCACAAAGGATGCAGAGGTGTGAAGAACATTTGGGCAGGAGGGAAGGGCTCAAGTACCCATGTTGTGGGATGAATGGAGGTCCTCTAGACTACCATTTGCCCCACTAGACTTAGAGGAGCCTAGCCCTGTGGCTAAGGTGGCAAACTTGCGCATGCCCTTGGCTGATTTAGAATCCCTGCTTGGCTGACTTCAGAAGACTGGCATCGCTCTGATTGGCTGGTAGAAAAGTTCCCACGCTGTGATTGGTTGTAGTATATTGTGAATTAACTCCAAAATACTATAAGAATCCCTCAGCCAATTAATTAATGAGATTCTAAGCGCCAGAAGTCAAGCAGGAAATTTGAAACAACCGAAAGATGCTTCTGCGCGAATAGCAGAGGACCAACTTCAGAAAAACCAAGTCAAAGTGTTTTCTAGATCCAGCTTTTTGGGACCAATTTCTCAAAAACGAACGTAGCATTCGCGGCTAGTATTGCAAGCTGATTTTAGTTCCAGGACGTTTGGAGCCAGGTCCCGGTAAAGGTAAAACTCTGTTTTAGAGTGCACAGCAGCTAGGAAAGTCTATTTGTTTTACCCCAGTAAGTGTGTTTTTTCTTTTGTAGTTTGTGTTCCATTGTGTGTATGCCTATGTATGCGAATAAATCAAAATTAATTTTGCTCAATGTATGATCCTGGTAAAAAGGTGTACATGCCTGGTCTCCCATGACAATAAGATTGATATTTATAATATACATATATACACACTATATGTATTGTATTTTCACTTACCAGATCTCTCCCAAGTGTCTACAAGGCTTGGATATCCCACTACTGGTGAGGTGGCAATGACCTTACTCAATCACTGCTCTATAGGGGTGAAATGCAGGGGAGCAATTTGGTCCCCCTACTATCTTCCTGGCGTGGGCTACATTGTCAGACAGTTTGTACTTTAGTCTAAGCTTACTGTCTGCCCAATGCTTCTTGAGCATGTCAATACTGCATACCGTATTCCCAAGGGCATTTATGCAGGTGAGGATCCTCTGGTTCTTCGTTGTGCTGGTGCATGAGAATAGAGCCTCTAAATTTTGCGTGGTTGTCCCCCACTCCAGTAATTAAGATATTAAGTTCCTCCTCTGAACTTAAGACTTCTGATGCGACCAGCATCAGAAGGAGGAGCACTGGTTCCAGCAGCAGAGGTGGAAGCCTGCAGCAGTTGAGCTGTTATGGCTGAGTAGATCAGTTTCACAAAAAAAAGGAACTTGCACTCACCCAGTCCTCATAGTAATAGTAAACTGCATCCTGCAGATAAGATGCTAAGATCCTGTGTTCATACCGCTGGACACACACATCATACTACAGCATATGATCCATACTAAAAAAAGAGATCGATAAATAATAAAAGACACGCACATGCAAGGTCATGCCAAACTAACCTCATTAGTTTCTTTGAGGAGGTAAGTAAGAATTTATTTAGACTAGGGTAATGCAGTTGATGGGGTCGACTTTAATTTGGAAAGGTTTTTAATACGGTTCCACACGAGGTTAGTGTACAAAATAAAGCAAATTGGATTTGGTAAAAAATATTTGCACCTGGATTAAAAACTGGTTGAAGGATAGACAACAGAGAGTTGTAATAAATGGAACCTTTTCAGGTTGGGCTGAAGTTGTGAATGGAGTACCTTGAAGGAGCGGTACTGGGACCCCCGCGTTTTAACTTGTTTATTAATTACCTTGAGGTTGGCATCGAGAGCAAAGTCTCCATCTTTGCTGATGACACTAAATTGTGTAAGGTAGTAGAATCGGAGCAGGATGTATTTTCACTCCAGAAGGACTTGGATAGATTAGAAACTTGGGCAGGTACTGTAAATGCCAGATGATGTTTAATACAGATAAATGTAAGCTTATGCATTTGGGAAACAAGAGTAAACAGATGACTTGCAAATTAAATGTGGTAAAAATAAGTCAATCCTTGTTGGAGAAGGATTTAGGAGTGCTTGTTGACAGCAGGCTTAGCAATAGTGCCCAAAGTCATGCAGTAGCTGCAAAGGCAAACAAGATCTTATCTTGCATTAAATGGGATGGATGGAAGTGAGATCACACTTTGAATTTTGAGTACAGTTTGGGGCATTACTCCATAAAAAAGACATTATGGAAAAGTGCGGAGAAGAGCCACCAAATACATAAAGGGGATGAAAAATCTAATTTATGAGGAGAGGTTAGCTCATTTAGATTTGCTTACATGAGAAAAGAGGCATTTAAGAGGGGATATAAAAAAAAGGTTCTTTACAGTAAGGGTAGTTAAAATGGGGAATTCATTACACAATGGAGACTTATGGCAGATACAATAGAATTTCAAAAATGGCTGGACATCTTTTTAGAAATGAAAGGTATTACCAAATAAGTAAACATGGGAAGGATGTTGATTTAGAAATTTGATTGCCATTATTTGGAATCAGGAATTAATTTATTTTTCCACTTATGAGACATCATTTGAAGATGTTTCACTAGGAGTTTTTGTTTGCCTTCCTCTGGATCAAAATACAGTAACTAAAAATATATTATAAGTATCTGTCTAAATTTAGCATAGGTTGAACTTGATGGACATATGTTTTGTTTTTTTCAACTATGTAACTATATAACATGCTCTTAGCAATTTCAGCCATAAAACAGCTTCTTTAATGTACAAAAAAAAAAAAAAAAGAGTCTAAAAAAATCAATCAATCAAAATAGCACTAAAAAGTCACAAACTGACAAGGAATACAAAAAAGAGCAGGCAATAAGACTAAATAAGCCTGGACTAAAAAGCAACGTTTTAATGCCCCCTGGCCCCTTCCTCAGGCTTAGTAACTTACTTTTTAGTGCTATTTTGATTGATTTTTTTTTTTAGACTTTTTTTTGGACATCAAATAAGCAGTTTTTTGCTCAAATTGCTAGGAGCACGAGTGTCTTTTCTCCTTTATCTGCCTATTTCTTGAATGCTTATCCTATGGTATAGTATGAGTAATTCAGTTTCTAATGTGTATTTATTTGAAATTGCAACATGCTCATGTGTGTTATGTTAGGTAACAAAAATGTGTAATGCACATGCCTTTCATTGGAACGCACGTTGTTATTTTTTTCCCGCATGTGCGGTGTACTGTATTGTTTAACACGTCTCAGTGCTACGATAATTCCCGTTCATACAGGTAACTTCACAATGGCCTTTTAGTGAACGCCCGTTGTTTAGGCATATCGTTAACGCTGAGGTTAACCCTTAAATTGAGGAAAACTAACTGATGTTACCTAATTAGTTAACATCGCGTTAGTTGCCCAGATTTAGCAGATCTTTGAGTATTTAACCCATAGTGTCTTCCGGTACCGAAAGGTGTTTTATGCAATATCACCAGTAGTTAATATGGGCAATAATGTTATAATGGCATGTGTTTAATTTGTGCCCTTATGACTTTAAGAGTCAATGGCATCTTAAGTGTTAGAACCCACTGCGAACTCCAGCCAGATGGCTTCAGCAAGTCACTTATACTGATGCAGTGGCCTTTATTTGAACACTTCACGCGTCATGTACATTGGAATCCCAATTTGAAACCGCGGGATGAATTCCAGCCTCCCCGCACTAAGATGCGAGCGCAGCGAGTGCAGAAAAACAATTGTTAGTGTTCTGGCTTTTAAAAACATGAAATTGACACAGTAGCACAGTAGCACAGTACTGTACACATTACAATTCATCAATTTTATTGCAAACGAAGAAACCGAATCCATGAAATTCAAACAAAACATCCGCGATAAGCGCAGGAGCCTGGGGCGATTGGCCGCATTCATGCTGCGTGGGGAACAGCAGAGAACTTAAAATCGGCGCTGTGATGTGTTCGAATAACGGCCGCTGCATCAGTATTCCCCATAACACAGATCTACTAATTGGTGCTAAGCCTCAGAGCACCTTACGTTCTATTCAATCGAATGGACCTTAAGGTGCATTAAGGGTTAGCATGGTTTAGTAAATATGGTCATGAATAAAGTTAAACTGTAATCCTGTTGCACAGCATGCACCTTTTAGCCAGGTAATAAAAATCTAGGTTCAATTTTTGCAGCTGCAAAGTGACATTACGTCATCTTATGTCTTGTAATCTTAGGTAGTGGAATTTGATTGTAAAACCTTTGTATCAGGAGCTAATTATGTCCATATTCCTCTGCATTACATTATGTATTTGGCAGTGGAAAATATAATGAATATTACATGTTACCTAGGATAGTAGGAATCATATGGCTTAAATAAGTCCGTTTATGTGTAGTTTTTATTATTCAAAAAATTGAATTACAGTATATACTAATTGGTATACATTACATATTATTTAAGAACTACAAGACAACAAGACTCTAAAGTGGTCACAACAAAATGTTTCCCAGATATCCTAAAGTATCTCATTGAAAAGGCCCTTGCTTCGACTAGTGGTGCAGATGGTGGCGCTGTTAGTGAGGAGCAGGTAGGTAGCTGGGGTAACAGTTAGAAGGTGAAGCAGGGGCAATAGGGAGAGGCAGGCCACTTCTTAGCTGACTCATCCCAATAGATTTGCCATATTGAGTGAAGATATTGGGAGTGTCAGGGCAGTAATGGCAAGGCTGGGGGAGACCGAATGCTCTAGCAGCTAGGGGAATAGTTCCTCCAGCACAGAGGGGACTAAGGATGCTCAGATACAAACAAAGATTGTGGTGGTAGGGGACTCCATTATTAGGACGGTAGATAGGGCAATCTGTTGCTGTGACCGCATGAACCGAAAAGTTTGTTGCCTCCCGGGTGCTCGGGTTCAGCACATTGCGGATTGAGTAGACAGATTGTTGTGAGGGGCTGGGATTGACCCGCCGTCTTGGTACATGTTGGCATCAATGACAAAGTTAGAGAAAGATGGAGGGTTCTAAAAAATTGTTTCAGGGATCTGGGCCAAAAGCTTAAGGCAAGGACCTCCAAGGTAGTATTTTCTGAAATACTACCAGTGCCATGCGCTACCGCAGGGAGACAGTCGGAGATTAGGGAGGTTAATGCATGGCTAAGAAAGTTGTGCAGGAAGGAGGGTTTGGGGTATTTAGAGCACTGGGACTCCTTTTCTGAGAGGTGCCATCTTTATTCTAGGGACGGATTGCACCTCAATGAAGAGGGATCTTCTGTGCTAGGGGGGAGAATGTTAAAAAGGTTGGATGAGATTTTAAATTAGGATGGAGGGGGGAGAGGAATGAAACAGATAACAGACTAAATAGAATAGATGAGGAAACAAGAGCTTATGGAGGTAGAATGGGGGCAAGTGAGAGTTTGACAGGCAGCAAAACACTCATAGTGAATACATATCATAATACAAAACTTCTAAAAACTAAAAAAGTTGGAGAAGGAGAAGATAATAGTACAGGCTGAAAATAAAACGGAAATGCATGCTTGCTAATGCAAGAAGCCTAACAGAAAAAAAGGGGGAGCTTGAATTAATAGCTACAAGGGAGCAGTATGATATCATAGTCATTACTGAAACATGGTGGAATGGAACTCATGACTGGGCAGTTCATTTAGAGGGTTATTCCCTTTTTCGGAAGGATCGAGCAAATAGAAGAGGAGGTGGAGTATGTATATGTTAAACCAGATCTAAAACCTATTGTAAGGGAAGATGTTCATGAAGTGAATTATGAAAATGTAGAGACATTGTGGATAGAAATTAACAGTGGAGGTAAAAGTATAAAGAAAATGTTTGTGGGAATATGCTATAAACCACCAAATATCGGTGAGATTGAGGAAGCTAAAATACTTTTGCAAAATGAGAAGGCATCAAAACAAGGTTATATTTGCATAATGGGTGATTTTAATTATCCAGACATAGACTGGGGCAATGAGATTAGCATTACAACAAACGGAAACAGGTTTTTGAGGGTGCTTAAAGACAATTATATGACCCAAATTATTGAGGAACCAAACAGGTGAAGGGCAATTCTGGATTTGGTAATATCAAACAATGTAGAAGTGATAGCAAATATTCAAGTCCTGGAACATTTGGGTAGCGGTGATCATAGCATGGTCTCATTTGAAATAAATGATCATAAAACAGATTACTTGGGTTCAACAAAGACCTTAAACTTTAGAAAGGCAGATTTGAATTAACTGAGGACTAATCTACAAGTAATACACTGGGATGATGCTTTTGTAGGGAAAAATGTTAAAGATAAATGGGCAGTCTTTAAAACATTGTTAGAAAAGCACACTTATCAGTGTATACCCTTGGAGAAAAAGTATAAAATAAATAAATCAAAACCAATGTCGTTAAATAAACAGGTAGGGGAGGAAATGGAAAAGAAGAGGCAGGCATTTAGATTCTTTAAATCAGAAGGGACAGACGCATCTTATCAGAATTATAAGGAATGTAAAAAAATTGCAAAATGGGAATCAAATGAGCAAAAATGGATAATGAAAAAAGGATTGCAATAGAAAGTAAGACTAACCCTAAAAAGTTCTTTAATTACCTTAATAATAAAAAAATGAGAAAAGAAAATATAAGACCCTTTCAGTGCGAGATGGGGAGGCAGATTATTAGAGATAAGGGAAAAGCAGAGGTATTAAACAAATTCTTTGCCTCTGTGTTTACCAGGGAAGAATCAAGTTCAATAGTAGTGCCGCAGGAGGAAGCCGCAACCTCCATATTAATGAACAATTGGTTAACTGAGGAAGAAGTTCATAGACAGCTTGAAAAAATTAAAGTAAATAAGGCACCTGGCCCCGATGGTATACATCCAAGAGTTCTCAAGCAGTTAAGTTCAGTAATAGCCAAACCATTACATTTAATATTCAAGGACTCCATTTCCATAGGCTCAGTTCCACAAGCTTGGCGTAAAGCAGATGTGATGCCTATATTTAAAAAGGGAGCTAGATCACAACCGGCGAATTACAGACCTGTAAGCCAGACTTCAATAGTCGGGAACTACTTGAAGATTTAATACGGGATAATTTTCAGGAATACCTAATGGAAAATAAAATTATTAGTAATAGTCAATAGTAAGTAAGGCGTCTAAGAGGGGATATGATAATTATATACAAATTTAAAAAAAATTAAAAGAGCTTTCAAAAGAACTACTCATCCCAAGCTTAGTACAAAGGACACGGTGTCATCCCTTTTGGTTGGAGGAAAGGAAATTTCACCAGCAACAAAGAAAGTGTTCTTTACAGTAAGGGCAGTTAAAATGTGGAATTCATTACCCATGGAGACTGATAACAGATACAATAGATCTGTTAAAAAAAATCTTTTTACAAAGGAAAGGTATATAGAGATATACCAAATAGGTATACACGGGAAGGATGTTGATCCAGGGAGCAATCTGATTGCCAATTCTTAGAGTCAGGAAGGAATTTATTTTTCCCTTATGAGATATCATTGGATAATATGACACTGGGGTTTTTTGTTTGCCTTCCTCTGAATCAATAAGTAAGTATAGATATAGGATAAAGTATCTGTTGTCTAAATTTAGCAAAGTTTGAACTTGATGGACATACGTCTTTTTTCAACCTCATCTACTATGTAACTATCTCAACCATTTTGTTATGGTGTTATAAATGTACAAAAAGCAAGGTCACACCAAAACAATTTGGTCAAGAATGTCCCATTTCTCTGAAATGTGTCACATTTGGCAAACAGAGAAGTTAATGCTAGGGTATTAAAAATTCTGAAAAACTGAGTTAAGGGATTTGACAACTTAATAACATCTTACATAAAATACATAACATAATATTCTAGTCTCTAGGAACAAGAAGCTGGTGTGCTATGATTTCTGAACATGCAATCAGAGAATATGGAATCTGAGTTTATTTATATATATATATATATATATGTAGAAGAGTGACCTAGGCGCAAATGAGACAGGGAAGAGAAGAAACACAAAAAGGAATCATAGGGCAGTATATCTGGTTATAAACAGACAATGTGATGGTAAGAGATGCGCTTACACAGGTAAGTTGGGTTAAAGCCTGTAATCCTCTATGGGACTCACGAACACAGCTACTGCAGCTCCTCTCCTTAACTTCTGGATCTCAGGAGTGCTTCTCCATGGGAACTCAGCTGCAGCTACAGCAGTCACAAATGGTCTCTGGAAGTCACTCGTCTCTATGGATGGATCTCACAGGGGGGGGTGGGGAGGAAATAAAGGGAGGGACAATATATGTATAAAACCTTTTAATCTAAAAATAACTCTTTGGAAAAACAAGTAATCAACTCACATTCTGTGAGTGAATTTCAGGCAGTAGAGTGATTAGCGAGTCTCTCACACTCGTGTACAGAAGCGCCGATTACCACTCCTCTCCGCGTTCACGATCACTTCCGTGTCACGTGGTCTGACGCGGTATGACGCGGCTCGGCTCTCGCGAGATTTGGTATCTGCCAGTGCAGGAAATCACCGCCGTAGCTCCTCGAGATTGTCTCTCTGCTTGGTACCTCGGCGTGTCTCTCTCTCTCTGCTGCAAACAAACGCTGGCCCTACGCGTTTCTCCACTTGGGCTTCGTCAGGGGCTGCTTTAATACCCTAATGCTAGGGTATTAAAAATTCTGAAAAACTGAGTTAAGGGATTTGACAACTTAATAACATCTTACATAAAATACATAACATAATATTCTAGTCTCTAGGAACAAGAAGCTGGTGTGCTATGATTTCTAAACATGCAATCAGAGAATATGGAATCTGAGTTTATATATATATATATATATATATATATATATATATATATATATCATGTTATCTGCTTAGTATTATTTAATTCTACATGTGATGAAATAGTCAAATACTGTGTGATAAAATAATACATCTGGTCTACAAAGCATGTTACAATGTAAACGAAAAATGCACAATCACAACTCTCATAATAATTTTTACCATAAAAATTGAATATAGTAGAATACATCTACAAGGCATATCTATGCTGAAGGTCATACCATTTTTTTGACTACCTGAAGCACAGTAGGAAAGTCAGTTCCCCCATGTTTACAAGGTTACTCACACTGAGTATAGGACTACAAAAGGAATTCAGCACTTAATTCTCGTGCCTTTACCACCAATGCAGACATCTTCGACATAATGTTTTGTATGTATCGACAGTACTTAAAAGATTATTAATAGAGATGTGTAAATTATTTGCCGACATTCAACGTCATCGCAAAAGTGCAAATATTCGCGGTTTGGTTAAAAAAAAGGGACATTTGTTTACCTTCATTTGAACATATGCAATACTGCCAGACACCACTATTCGAACTTTCAATCTGACATTTGATTCATCCAGAAGTTCCAGACCCTGAAATATGGGTCTTGCGCAGGAGGGAACCCCATATTTCAGAATATTAAAGTTCTGGTGGAATTGAATGTGCAAATAGTGTTGACCGGCGGTATTGCATACATTCACTTGAATGTTTTTGCATTTGCTTTCGAATATTCATCTGCAAATTTAATTGTCCTAAAATTTTGTGAACAATTTGCGGATTACATTTTTTACACATTCGCCCGTTGCCAAATTTATCAAATGGTTATTATGTGTATAATGGTTCCTGGTCCCTATATGTATAATGCTTATGCTGTCCCATTTAAAGATATCTCACTTGCAAAGCTATTTTTTTTTTGTCTGCAAGATCAACATGATTAAACTGCACCTACCAATTACTTCTGTATCTCTTCAAGGAGAAAAGACGTATGTTCCATTTGTTAGAATGTGTTAGCTGCCCTTGGGTAAACTAACCTCACTTGACAATCCACTTCTAAAAAGATTAACTCGCCTTTTTTGTGTGTTGTTTCAGAATTTGGTCTGGGCCTGGGGTTTATGTCCAAAGACAAGTTTCGTAAAATGACTGAAGGTGAGTGAAGCTCTGCACTTTCCCCAGTAGGAAAAGGAGTGGTATTGTTGTTAAGGCACTGACCTATTAAAGTTGAATTGTCCCTTGCTCAGCTGTTACTGTAGGAGTACACATTTTTGTATCCACAACTCAGGAGTTATCAGGGATTTCCCTCTCATTGGGTCCACTTGCAGCCTGAGTCCTTCTTATACATTACATTGTCGGCAGGGACAAAACTTCAGCTCACAACTTAACTCCTCTATGCCCTGGGTACCGAATGTCTAGTACTTTACTGGTGCTGCTCCATAAGGCACTGGTCGATTCACTTCAATGGGCCCAAGGGTGACTTGCAGTCGACGGAAGGTATGACACAAAATAGGGAAAGGGAGAGGAGGAACACTCTCGGTACTGTCATGTAGAAATTGGGGTGCTGGGGCTAATAACATATAGGCAAAGAGCCCTATAAGTGAATAGGGTTAAAGAAGAAGGCCCCTATTGTAGCACTCCCAATAAATGTAATGTGGTATTTTAAAAGAACAGACTTTATTAGTATTATAACAATAAAATAATGATGGACTAACTGAACAAAAAACACCTTATAAATTATACATCTCAGCACTGCTCCGCAGAGGTGCAGCAGACTTATTCAGAGTTGTATTTAAATGTAGCAGAATATAATCCTCCTTAAGTCTCAATAGGGACTGCATACCATAGCACCTTTTTTATTCAAAAAGCGAAAATCGCTACTTACTGAGAATGCAATATATCCAAAGTCCAAACTTAGACTAAATACTGCAACCCAAAATTTACAAAAAGCGATGTTCGCCAATAGCTGAGAGTGTAGTGTTAGTACTGTTAAGGTGTAACAACATTGGAATTTAAAAGCGCTCCTTGTGTAACAGGAGTGGTACTGTTAAGTACAATGCCATAAGCTACCATGTTTGTAACCCCCATAGAGCGAATTATATGCTCAAGTCAAACCGAGTGCCATGTGGTGTAACTCATTTATTGGTCCCCCAGAACTTGTGTTTAGCTACTTCTGATATTTAGTAGCTACTTACTCAGTACTGCAGATATACTGTTTGTCTCTGTATGTATAAACACAGACATTGTATCTGCTTCCCATAGTTATATGTGGGTGTAGCTGCAGGGTAATGTACTGTAAGCCATTGATACCAGACTTCTCCAGAGGGTAAATTTATATATACAATACACATTGTGTATATCTATATATCTATCTATCTATATACTGTATATACATATATATACATATACACATATATACACACACATACATACACACACACACACACACACAGATTATATGCATAGTCAGACTGATAGTGGCTGTCGACTGATCTTACTTTTTATGTAAGATAAAGTTCAAGGGGTCCCATATAGTTCAGATATACAGCTTTAGTGGAGCACACATGACCCCTCTTGTTAGTTTGCACTGCTTTGATGGCACATACACACAGAGCAAAGCCGCATGTAGCTGGACCGCCTGCTGTCAATGGCAGCTGTATCCAACTGCATAATATAGCGTGTGCCCTGGCTATCATGTGTCTAGTAAAGCCTGGCAACTAAGCTGTCTGCAGATGTAAGTAAGAGTTACAAAATAAACTTTCCTCCCTCGCTATGCTCAGGGGGAGCACCCGTGAAGCTAAACTGGTCTCCGTCGACCCCGCTATTAGATACTTTGTAGCTTCCGGTCACATGGTACAATCAAACGTAACGGCGTAGCGCACCGACGGCCATTTTGCATCTAGTGACACTTTCTCAAGGTGGCAAGGTCGCCGGAAGTTGTCTTATGGAGTAGCAGCACTTAGTGAATATGGCCCAACATGGACTCTGTTTCACTAAATGGTTTGCAGTAATTACCACATCTGCATTTGTTATTGTGCTTATGGTATCTAAAAGTAAATTCTAAGTCTATGGATTTGTAACACTAGAATTATTATAGTGCATTAAAAGCATGTACGCTGTGTTTGATTTTGCGCCATCTTCTGGAGAAAAGAAATATAAGCATGCTCAATAATAACAACTGTGCAGTATAATAGTGTGTGTGTGTGTGTGTGTGTGTGTGTGTGTGTGTGTGTGTGTGTGTGTGTGTGTGTGTGTGTGTGTGTGTGTGTGTGTGTGTGTGTGTGTGTGTGTGTGTGTGTGTGTGTGTGTGTGTGTGTGTGTGTATATTGCACTACAAAAAATGCTGCTAATTGTGGCTTTAGCATAACTAGTATATTCACATATAGGAAACAAAACAGAAAAAAAGAAGCACTCACAATAACTATAGAGGAGAAAGAACCACACTGAGATAGCACTCTCGCTAATCCTGGATGGTGTATGTAGAGTTTAAAATATTATATTATGAGACAACTGATAAAATAAAGGACTTTAAAAACAAACACTGAAATGGCGCATTGAAAAAAAAACACTAGGAGTATAATAACCCCAGGTAAGTAATAGCTCCTGAGTACAGTGTTATATAATAAAGCACTGTGCCTTGTGTATGGCTCAATATAACCAACTACCAAGGAATTGTAAGGTACAGGATAGAGAGGGGGTGTGGGGGTAGTGACTTAGTAGCCAAGGACAGAATGCTGAAGCTGGTCTGGGTATACCATTGGTAAACACTGACTCCCATATTCTAAAAAGCTGGTGGGCTAAAAACCAATCCACCTAGATGTAGCGGGGGTCTCTCCCTAGTTTGCCTGCACTCACAATAACAGCAGTTATTTTTCCACATTTTAGCAAATGTGTTATATGACAAAAATATCAAAGACATCTTGATAAAGGTCTGATAGTGTGGCTGAAACGTTGATTTTTTTTTTGCCAGCATGCGGGTCCTGGAATGCCTCATGTTATTACAAGACCCAGAAGTGTCAGAGGTCTGCCGGCACTCTGGTATCCTGGCAATCTAAAGGTTAAGAATGATATTGAGCTTTTGTAGATTAGAAAGGTGCTACTAGCTTCACAACAGGAGGGCACAGATTTTCTTTAGTGTGAATTTGCACCAGCAGAAAATGTATGAATGCATGAAACGTGTTATATGAGCTTTTTGCCTCTGATGCTGATCTTATAAATGGCAATGTCACCTCAGAGCTGGCATACAAGACAACACCCTGCAGAGGTATACACTTTGATATATTCCATTACAATATAGTTTCTCCGCTAACTGCTAAAAAAACGTCAAATCATTCGCTAATACAGTACAAGGCGCTGACAGAACAGAGAGAGAGAGAGAGAGAGAGATAGAGAGAGAGAGAGAGAGAGAGAGAGAGAGTCCTATTTAGTATAGGACCCACTTACTTGCTGTATATACCATAGGTATCTCCCCACGTAGATTACAGTTTGTCACGCAATTTGGAGGTATATGTCACTGGGTGTTCTTTCTCTCTCATATATATGTAGCCCTGTTTCCCCCTGAACACAGAAAGCTACTCGTGCTGCCCTTCTACCCGTTGGCTCACAGGAGCCAAAGCCTCTGCCACGGAGAGCCTGGGGTGATACACTTACGAATCTGGTGCAGCCCCTCCACCTGAGAGGGATCCCAACAGTGTGGGAGGAGCCCTTCACAGGACACAATCACAATGATCACACACTTAGTCTAAAACCGTAATGTCTTTACTGGAACATATATCTCTTATCACTCTATAGCTTCAAGAGTGAATTACCCCCGCCCCATACAAGCAATACCCCCACCACCATATACCCCACAATGTACCCCACAATGTACAACCCTTCCCACCCTTGTCCTGTGGTCAGCACTGCCACATGTGTGAGTACTCAGTTGGTGCACTTATTTAACGATACCTGCCCAGTGCTCCAGCACCTGGGCCTGTAGAGATCTTCACAAAGGATCCGCCGATCCACGATCTCCTCAGCGACATTCTGGACTCTGCTGGGCTGTCGTCCCTTAGGGTGGTCCCACCCTGAAGACAGTCTCTCTTGCGACGAAGTAGGCCTGGTCCCAGGCCTCTCTCTATGGTCTTCAGCGTCCGCTGTGTCCCTCTATCTTACTGCAGTACTAAGGGGTCAGGGTCCCTATCCTAGGGCCTGTCCCTAAAGCAGCCACAAGCTATACTTTGACTCAGGCCCTATCTGGGGCCTAGGGGATTCTGGCTACTAGCCTTTCTGCACCTACACTTCCTTCCCCTATCCTCTCCTGGCTCTGACTGACTCTCGTGCTCCCCTGTCAGCTTCCTACTTCCCTTCTAGGAGAACTCTAGCGCCCTATTGGCTGGCATGGTCAGGTGGGCACTGTAAAGTCTCATGGGACTTGCAATCCCTGCCGAGAGCCTCCCAATGATTGCCTGGGGGCCGCCGCAACTCCCACAATACCGCACATGCGCGAACCTCATGCAAAACGGCGGTGCCTTGCATCTGATGCCGCCAGGAGCCCCCGGCGATGCACTCGCCCCCGCAGCTTCCCTGCACTCAGCAGAGATAAGGGGGAAGAACTGGAGGACCTGGCTACATATATAATGGTCAATGGGGATTTCTAGCACATCATGTTGTGATTGTGCATTTCGGCAATATAGAATTACCCCCAGTGAAGTAAAGAAGCACAACATGCTCTAAGGCATTATGACATTCAGTAGAAGCTATTTATAAAGTTGACATACTTTATCTAAGACTTGCAAATTGTAACAGAACAGGTACATTCGTCTAGAAGCAGTGTTTTATATATTTCTTTTTAAATAAATCTGAATTAGGCAATACTTTCTGATACAACTGGATACACTTATTAAATTAGAAAGGTCTCTCTCAATAATCTGGCAACTGATTTTATCTTTGTTCGGATTCTTAAAAATGGGTCCGGAAATGGATTGCTCTCTGTCTCTGAAGAAAAAGAATCCAAAATTACAGATTGGCCTATTTGAGACTTATCCGTGGACCAAAATAAAAACTAATTTTGCCCATCTCTATGGAAAAGGTAGTTACTGTATTGCATTGTTGGATAAGGTTGCCAAAAGCAACAGATTATTCTCAGAAATATTGCTTTACAAGAATATTTCTCAGAAGGAGGATTTCACACAACAAATATGTGATCACGATGAAAAGGAGACGTTGGGGCAATTTTTAAAATTGCTACTTACATTTTGGTCTGAATGAGGCTACACCTTTAACTTCTATTGCTATCAGAACGGCCATTAATGCACAAACAAATTATAAACAAGAGATAAATATCCCTTTTTGCTGACAGAGGCAATGAAAGGGTTAGACACTATCTTTTTTTCCTCCAAATTTCCACTAGCAATTTTCTATTTCTATCTGTGTTTATACTTGAATCTGTCTGTCTCCCAAAGTGGTTAGACATCCTAAATTACATCAATTACTGTAAACAACTCTGTTGTTCACCAGCATTCTTTTCTGTAGCAATCACCTGAGTTCAGTGACTACATATAAATCAGTAAGGTATGCCCGAGCAATTAGAGATCTTTGGTGCAATTTGTGACACCTTAATATGCCCAGGCAATCCAAGGTAGGGGAGCGCAATCTTTTTCCCCTGTACCCCCTGCCGGCTGTCCCCCTCTCCTCGTGTCTCCCCACCCCCCTTCTTACCTTGAATCAGATGTCCTGGCGTCATGACGTCACGTTGCCATGGCAACACAACGTCACATGACCCCGCGGCGCCGCAATGCCATGGCGACGCGTCACCAGAGCCACCTCAATCAGGGTAAGGGGAAGTTTACAGAGGCCTTGCAGCTCCCCTGTCATTAATTTAAATGCATTCGGGAAGCGTGCAGGGCCTCTATAAACCCTGTGCCCCCCACTGCGAATCTCGCGCCCCCCTGGGTGGTGCACCCCCCACTTTGCGCATCCATGCTCTAAGGGGTCTCGTTATCACGCTCTCAAAAAGTGCTCCTTAATGCACACCAGACTTTTATTTTATATTCTGCTTGTACCTGTAGGTAATGGAAGAATAAGGCTTTGGTTCTTCATTGGGAACTAGTGTATACAAAGCTTTAAACTGTACACATTATTGAATACATTAATAACTTTCTTGATTGGTGCAGTAAAAGGCATGACAAAATATAAAACATTTACATTAGTTGGTAGATTATACCAGCGGTGCGCAAGCGCGGGCGGTTGCAGAGGCTCCGCACTCTTCCCCAAGGCATTTAAATTAAAATGTCGGAGGATCTCGTGAGGACCCCTGCAACTCTAAAACTTCCCTGGACTCTGCCGGCGTCACTCATGTCCATGGCAACATGGTGCTAAATGATGCTGCGGGTCACGAGGTAAGAAGGGGGAGCTCAGAACAGAGAGGAGCAGGTGGTGCAGCAAAAAAAGTTTGCACGCCCCTGGATTAGACCGTTTTGCAACATTAAAAATTAAACAGAACTTGATTCTTTCCATTATAACATGCGCCACATAACTCTACTATATTATATAAACATAAAATAGGGGCAAGATAGTTTGACACATCTTTAGCCATGTTAGGCTGATTATAGTGAAGAGGGGGTGAGAGGAGGAGGAGGCGGAGGTGAGAGGGGGAGGGTGAGGAAGAGTAATTGTTGAGGAGGTGGATGAGGAGGAGGGGTGTGAGAGGAGAAGTGTGAGAGGAGAAGGAGGGGATAAGGGGGTGAGAGGGTGAGGAAGAGGGGGTCAGGGGATGAGGGAAAGAGAAGGAAGAGGGGTGAGAGAAGGGTAGTGAAAGGAGAGGAAGGAGGAAGGGTGAGGATAAGTAGGGGGTGAGAGGAGGAGGTGTAGGGGGTGACAGCAGGAGGAGGGGAGTGACAGGAGGATGGTTAGGAGAGGAGGAGGGTGAATGGAGAAGGAGTTCGAAAGGAGGAGGTGGTGAGATGAGGCTGGGTTGAGGAGGGGATGAGAGGAGGAGAGGAGAAGAGGGGGTTGAGAGGAGGAGGGAAAGGAGGAGAAGAAGTGGGTGAGAAGAGGAGGGGGTGAGAGGAGGAGGAGGAGGGGGCTGAAAGGAGGAGGAATGTAACGCTTGCGCTCACCACGAACAAGGCGGGACCCCGTACTGAGGTGGGAAAGTACGAAACTACACACCCACAGCAGCGAGGCATGCCTGGAGGGTAGATAGTCAGCAAAGCCGGGTCTTGGGCAAGTGGCAGGAACAGCAGGGAGCATGGTTGGGGTCACAAGCAGTGGTCAGAGGCAGGCGGCAGATAGTGTGGTCAAGGGCACAAGCCTCTGCTTGGTCTGAGGCAGGCAGCAGATAGCTTGGTTGGGGTCACAAGCAGAGGTCAGAGGCAGGCGGCAGATAGCATGGTCGGGATCACAAGCAGAGGTCGGCAACGAGGAGACAAGAACAGGAAAAAAGCAATAGCAGCAGCAAACATAGGAACCTAGCAAGAGTTGGAGGAACCATTATAAACAGGCACTGACAAACAGAAAGGTGAAGTTTATATAAGCAGGCTGAGAGGTAGAGCACAGGTGCAGATGTGTCAGGTTTCAGGGTCTGGAATGTTCCTTGAGAGAATTAGCAGAGCAGCAGCAATCCCGGTGGAGAAGCATGGGCATTGCAGGCCAGGACATGACATTGAGAGAAAAAAACAAACATGTTTTTTTAAACATAGCTGCTCAGCAGGAGTAACATGGCTACAGGAACAACTACGAGAGGTACAAACTATGCAAATAAAAGCTGCCACACCTGTATGACTATAAGCTGTGATTGTAGCATATACAAAAAAGTATTGATGCAGTAGCCCGAGGTCAGTGCGAAGAATACACCTGAAAGTGCCAGAATGGAGGATATAATGGGTTTATGGTGTAATAAACTCGGCCACACAAAAGAGTGTTCCTTCAGGCCTTGTGATGATGATGATGAGGATGACTCTTATATGGTTCCAGAGACAGTGAGACGCAACAGCGAAATGCCCTTAGGATGTTGGGGGTGCCTAACCCTGGGCACATGGAAGAGTTATGTCCCTGCGTCCTTGAACTCTGGTGGTAAGAGCAGCACCAGCAGTGCGATAAATATTATCTCCAGCTACTGCAGCCACAAGCAAAGCATGATGGGTGGGGTTGAACTGTGAAAGTTTCAAACAATGAGTGTGATCTCAGTACTGTTCATGCCTTAGGGCAGGGGTACGCAAACTGGGGGGCGTGAGATTTTCTAAGGGGGCGCGGCAGTTAAGAGCTCCCGCGCTCTACCTCAAATTGTTTAAATTAAATGCCAGGCGTGAGGCCTCTGTAACTCACCTTGTCCCTGATGGCTTCGGGTGACGCATCGCCATGGCAACGTGACGTCATGTGACCCCCGCGGCGTCAGTCGATGCCGGAGACAAGGTAAAGATGGGGGCGCGAGCAGGCAGGGGGGCGCATACTGAAATGTTAGCGCACCCCTGCCTTAGGGCCTACCAAAACAAAGAAAGACGAAACAAATTTTAAAAAAATCTCATCTTAAACCCAGAACAGTCAAGATGGAATATATCCAAAAAAGCAGAAAAGTCACATGCTCACAAGTTGCTGCTGTCCATTCTCTGTCTTGGTGGGCTTCGTGGTGTACAATGTTCGCTATTGCTGTAGCAGGTAATACAGAAATATGCGGTGATATCACTTACCTTTGTTTCTTTTTATCCATGTTTCTAATAAATTCGTTTTTTATTGGAGTTCACCGCTTGATCCAAATTTGTTGTCATGGGTAGTGCACCACACCATTCTCTCTTTTTCCTGGGTCTCTCTCTGGTATGAGTACAGACCACACATGGTGTCCTTGCCTCCTCGAGACACCAGGGCGTGCAGGCTATATGGATCCCAATACGCTGGGGAGCTGAACTTTAGCATATGACATAGCCAAGTACTGTATGTAAATACACTACTATGGAGAGGGGACTTTAGTTCCACCTATATTACAGTACCTAACAGGGTAAAGAGACTTTCCTGACTGGACTACATACTGGGGGGATGCTCTTATTACCCCCTTTCCAGGGCACCCCTCATTCACCTTACTTCACAGGGGAAAACAGAACAGGGCTATGGGGCTCAGGTGGGATGCTGTTGGACTGTGGCAGACACCCTACTCCCCTTCTGGTGGCTGTTTTTCGGAGAGCAGGGTTTCACTAGAAAGAGCAATAATGACTGGACAGCAGCGCCCTGTGCATCCCTCACAAGTTAGATGGATGTGCCACCCAGGGTACTTCTCCGCTCTGCATTTCTCTATTTTTCTGGCGTTCATTCCGACTGTGCTTCTACTTTGTGCCCTTCTCTGGCCTGGGTGTCCTGCAGGTAGTACTCCACCCATAGGGAGTAAAGGTGTGCTAAAATTTACCACCCTTTTGTGGATCCGGGCCATGGTGTGTTCTGCATGGCAAAACTCTCAGTTTAATGAATAATCCCCTAAAGGTGCTGACTTCCACAGACATCAGTCTAGCATTTGCCCAGTTCAAGGTATTAGTCAAAGTACATTAAAAATAAATTACTTCTCTGTGTTTACAACAAAAGACAGGGGTGCCCAATGCTACATCCAATTGACAAAACATATAAAGTAATATGTATAAAGTTTAAACACTTCAATCATAATAATATTTACTTGGTTATTTAGTTAAACCCTTTGGCCAAAGCGTCATAAGCCTGCATACCACGTCAAGGTATAACCAAATTAATGCAGGTCCTACACTGAATGTGTGTGGTTCTCTGTGTTTATATTGGAAAAAATTATAAACAACAAAGGGACCTACATATTTATACCAATACTTTCGATTGTTTATTCTATAAGAAAAGGATGGTTTTAAAATCCTTTAGTTCCTCAAACGAGTGGGAATGGTAAATTTGGTATAATATTTGAATTTAGTCAAATCCATTATTTGTATATCATAACCAACAGAGAAACCAACTTCCTAGGACCAAAATCAGTGAGATTTGGGGGTTCTGGACAAAATTTAGAATACAGACTGTTTTTTTTTTATCAGCGAGACTCTGTTGACGTTTGCGACAATGCTAAATATCAGTGAGACTGATGGAATCCGTTCAGATTGCCAGGGTTCCAATGAGTTAAATGACCTATTCAGCGCCTTTTGTAAAATTTGCCAAGTACAGTACTTGGCACTAATAGTTTTAAACCCATTGATTCACAGTGTGGTGCCTTTATCACTGAGAGACGCTGGCCCTTTCCCACTCTCATCCCATTTCTTATACTTCTCTTTAATCTATTGCTGGTTCCTGCAATGTACAACTGAGTGAAATGCCGCAAAAGCAATCCATTGACTTCAATCAATTCGTGATTGAAATGTGACATTTGGATATAAGTTTAAAAAAAAAATCCATGTCAGTCTGGTGTTCGCTGGAAAGAAAAAAACTCTCGCCTCCGGGAGAAAATCAAAATCAAACTCAGGTTGTGTTTTTGAGAACTACTGTATCACATAAACTTAACCTATTTATCTCCAAGAATTACTTCTGAGGTAGGATCTCTGAGTAACATTCTCTATAAACACCTTTCTCCAGATTATAAGGTAAAGATGGTCCTCTTTTTATTTCTCCCAAACCTATAGATATTTTCAAATAGGGATTGCATTTATCACATATATGAAAACATCAGTTTATACGATTTGTAGGATTTTTGGTCTTGTTTAAAATAATGAGTAAAAATAACTGGACTGTATCAAAGTACTCTATAGTAAATAAGAATGTGCTCTTTTAATTATGCAGCTATTGGCTTTAATAAATTAGATTAGCAAATCCGAAGTGCCCTGTGTTGTTTTTCTTTACCTTTTAATTATGCTCACAGAACTGTCTGTTCTGGCAATGCATCATTACTAAGGGAGTTATTTTATACATACGCTACGTATTACAATCGTATATACATTTTCAAGTTTTTTTGTCAACTTTCTCTACTTTTTGTGTGTCAATAAAACAGTAAAAACCTCACCTTGCATCAAATGATTGAAACTAGAAGTTTCTTGAATCTGATAAGATGCTGATGTGTGGAAAATGAAACCAAAATGGGATTATGGGTGTCTGATTAATACCTAGGGGGTTATCAACTAAAATGCAATATTGAAATAATCACTTGAACAGTTTGTGTGGTAAGGCCAAGCGGCACTATAGCACTTTAAAGAATAAGCTTTGGAGATCCCAAAAATTACTCCAATAAGTACTGTAGGTAAGCTCAGTTTTGAAACAAAAAACATTGAATGTAAGCTCTATATGGAATTTTAATAATAGATGTAATATATGACCAAAAATGTAAATGAACAATGCACTCATACACTGTATTAAAGTAATTGGGGCCATGTTCTTTGTATACTGCACCGACACACTTTATTCGAGCAAATACCCAGTATGTACCTGGCAGATACCTGGAATGCGCCGCTCCTCACCTCTGACAAGCCCCGTTGCGTTTGCCTTCCCAGCCTGGGTTCATGCCTGGCTGACGGGCGGCTGATCTGTTAAATGATAATGATTAGGATTTAATAGGCTGCAATGCTTCGCGTGTCTACCAGATGGCATAAATTCATGAATTGTAATGCAGTATATATATATATATACTGTGCAGTATTGCAGCCAGCGGGAATAAAATGCTTCAATCCCTGCCTGGAAAATACCTCAATGCACTCGGGCAGAAAACAGTCACAAACCTCAATACACCCGGGTATACCCGAATTCGTGGGACTAGCCCAGCTCGAATAAAGTGTGTCGCCAGTGTAAGTGAGTGTCAGTTAGGCGGCACTTATAGTGTCGGCGACAGTGACGCAACGTCGCATCAAAACAAATGCATTGCCGCCGTCGTGTGCGCTTATACAGTAGTAAGCGCGGCGTGACAGCATGGTCGCGATCGCTGGAAGTCATCTTATTTTGAGTTTTCCAGTGACCGCAGCGTGACGTCACTGTCGTGTCGCCATCACTACAAGTGTAGCTGTAGACTTAGGCTTCGTCCCCGGTTGCCACGGCAGCACGCGCACCGCAAACAAGGTACAATCCAGTGACTGGGGCCGCAGCCTAACATAGTTAAATGTTTTAGATGTTTTAGTTTCCATGACAACAGTGCGCATGGGGTTAATACTTCCGAGTAGAGATGGGCAAATTATTTATCAACATTCGCTGCAAATATATTCAGGGATTGATTAAAAAACCTTATTTTGCCTAGTTGGAAAAAATTCTGTGCAAATGTATGCAATTCTGCCGGTGGCCGCTATTCACGAATTCATCCCAAACATTGGATTTGCCCATATAAAGTCCAAAGAAGAGTGCGCTACTCCGTGCTGGGCAAACAGGAAACATAAAATAAAAACGGGGGGGGGGGGAAAGCAAAAGGGAGGACCAATAGTGTGATACTGTTGATAACAAAAATGATGTGTAACAATGTATGCATCTCTCTCACAAACAAGCTAATAAAATAAACCTGGTATAGAACAGCCTTCCGTGATTGTCGGTCCCTCTGGTCCTTCTGTTGGTGGGCAAGCTGTTCTACCTGGTACTGTATTTCCAAACTGCAGTTCTGGTTTCCTCGTGACGTCTCCGCGTGGCTTGGAGCCACGTACAGCGTATCTTTCCCCCAGCCTCCACAGAATCTGGCTGCAGGGTATGCGTCTCACTGGCCTTGCATTCTAACCCTCAGACTCAAAAAATAGCCATGCAGAGACGCCATTCAGAAACCAGAACTGCATTTTGGAAGTACCAGGGTGAGCGGCTTGTCCACCAACAGAAGGACCAGAGGAACTGACAATAAAGGAAGGCTATTCTATACCATGCTTATTTTATCAGCTTGTTTGTGAGTGAGATACTTACTTTGTTACATATATACATTTTTTATCAACAATATCACACTATTGGTCCTGCCTTTTTCTTTCTCCCCCCTTTTTAATTTTTTTTTATGTTACACTTCTTTGGACTTTATATATACTTTATTGCTTAAGTAGGAGAGCATACAGTATCTAGAGTGCTGCACCAGTACAGTAGAGTACAGCACTTATTCCCTCACCTGCTGTCTCTGTAAGTTCCCCATCAAACCTCTTAGATTGTAAGCTCTTCGGGGCAGGGATTTCCTTTCCGATTGTCTGATTTTGCTGCACTTATTGTATTATTATAATTCCCTGTACTGTATTCTTTGTGAAGCGCTGAGTACACTTTTGGCGCTATATAAATAAAGACATACAATACAATACAATACCAGTGGTAATCTTTTATATTTTTATTTATTTTATATTTTTTTTTGCACACTGTCGCTATTTTATATATTAGATCCTCACAAGTGTCACATTTGATATTTTTAGATAGCCATTTTTAGAGTTGCACCGTGGACACTTATTTCTTTTATATTCGATTTGCCCAAACAGTGAAAACAGGTTTTGAGACAGAGTGCTCCTTTCTGTGCACAGATATCTCCCCCCGTGTTGTTTAATGGTACGCTTGGGGTGGTATATATAGCCATTGGGATATAGATTCACATACATATTTTTTTTAAACAAAAACTACAGACGAAAATTGGTCTCTCTACTCCTGAATTTCCTATTTAAAATAAGTTTGTCTCAAAGGGATGGTAGTTAAAAAGAAAATGCTAAAATGTAATCTTCTCTGCAAATGAGTAAATTATCCACAATGCTCAAGAGTCACTGGGCAGGTACGGTAGAGTATGACTCACCATGCCTTTATTGTGCACTTGCATCCTCTGGCAGCACAATACAAGAATAATAGAAGCTTTTACAGTTTACAGATTGGGTCCAAATTACCAGGCACAAATCCTTGCTTTGCAGCTTTCATTCCCTATGGAGCTTTGTGCCATTCCTTCAATCAAAATCCATTAGGATGGGATATATTGTTAATTACAATGCATTCTAAAGCATTGCAGTTGTCCAGTGACACTGACGTGGTGAAACAATACAGACATCAAGCCTATCCCATTGGTCCCATTGCTTTCTGAGTGATTTTGCTACCAGTGACTTGAAGCACAATCCAACCCTACTTAATTTTTTAAAAACATATCCTTCCTGACCCGAGGCGCCCCCGCACAGACTCAAGCTGGGAAGAAAGTACAACCCCTCTCTTCTCCCTCCTCAACAACCACGTGTCAATGTATCAAGGTCCTTTCTACAGTAGTTATTGTGCCACTGTTTCAATGTAATTTGGGCAGTGGTTTTATAAAGAAATAGAAGCACTTGAGGTACTTAAGATAATGGGACCTATCAATCTCTGCATCACTTTACTGATTGGCAGACTTTACTACATGCTGCTGTGGACTCTTGCTCTTAGCTGAGGCTAAGTATATGCCTGGTTCATCTTCTCTCTAACAGTTTTCTCATATGCCTGGGACAGGAGGCACGCACGGGGGATCCTGGGTTGGCGCACATGCGCGGGGGATGTTGGGTTGGCTGGGTGGGGACCCTCTGTCCCACATTGGGAGGGGGAGCAGGCCACAGGCAGAAGGCCGGACACCCTGCTTGCGCTGCGGGATCTCGGGGACTGCAAGTGATCCAGGGGTGGGGGGCAAGCGCCCCCCCTTGCCCCATCCTGCGGACGCCCATGGCTTGTACCCATGTAAGGCACAATAGCTTCATTTCAAATTTCACTATGTGAGACATCCTGAAGGCTCTGTCCCTCGCTCTCCTCACTGACCGGCTGGCAGGCCTCCGTTTGGTATTTAGCAAGCATCATCTGAACAGTTCTGGAGCTTTTTGGCTGCTGCCCACCAAAGAGCTTAAGGGAGCTGTAAAGCAAGGAAGTCAAAGCGCTCGTTACCCACCTGTCTAAGCTATAAGGCAGCCATGCAGGACAGGGTAGGAGAGACAGCTTCTAAAGATCTCAAACATCAGCGTTTAACCCTTTTACTTACAAAGAGACCTTCAGTGCATTCCCACAAGAAAGGGGTTCATTCTTTAAAACCCACACTCTTTAAAAAATTAAATGTATTTAGTGAAATGGTTAGAACAATCAGACAGACTCAGGATTATAACCTATATTATTAAACTCCCTAACGTCTATTGAAACTCAAATCAATAGCTGATTTCAATATACTGCAAGTACCTTGATACATTGGCACTAAGATATACAAATAATACATTTTCGCAGTCAGTTTAACAGGTAACACACTCCTGTGTATGCACATAACATACAGTATTACTGAGAATTCACACATTTCAACAATAGGTATCTTTATAAAAGGTAGAGTGCAGTACCCGTGACACTGTCTTACAGTTACTGTCTATTCAATTATCTTCAAAGATTTACTTTACAGACAGTCCTCGGTTATCCGACACAATGCGTTACTCAAAATGGCGTTGGATAGCGAAACGTCTTAAAGCGAAACACGTTTTCCCATGGGAACACTGTTTAAATGAAAGGTTCCGTTCCTGAAGGCATTTTTAATGCTAAAATACACCAAATATTTTATGCCGGCAATAAGATATGCAGCACACACAAATTATATAGTGCATATACTGTAATATATATATATATATATATATATATATATATATATATATATATACAGTATATATATATATATATATTATAATATAACATAAAATATTATAATATAACATAAAATATAATAATATATTATATAGTATAATATAATATTATATAATATATATATTATATACACATAAACAACTTTGCAAAGCGTTGGATAAGCCTTTTTGGCGTTGTAAAAATGAATATAGGTATGCATTGCATAGCGTTGGATAAGCCATTCGTTGTAAAGTGAAGCGTTGTAAAACGAGGACTGCCTGTAGTTGACACATGAGCCATCAAACTCTCACAGGTCTCATTTAAAATGGTGGTGGAGGAAATATGGTTGCCCCTACCTGTCAAGACAGCAAATTGTATAACAGGTTATCATGGCCATCATAGGTTAACAAAATGGCTGTCCCATATGTGCTTTTGTTCCCCATGTAAGACAGTTTATTCCCCCCCCCCCCCCCCATGTGTATTTAACGATATGTATTTTGGTAGGCTTCATTGTGTGATGGGCTGGTAATTCACTCAGCCCGACCAACACACAATGAAACCTTGCTGTCCTTTCTTTGGAGCCAGCGGTTTGCTTGGGAACACTGGGGAAGTGGGGGAGGGTGTGGCCTCATGTCGGGAGAAACACATACTCCAGCATTGTTCATCCTGACAGTGAGGTGCCTATTTCTGTGGGAGGTAACATGCTGAAAACTGGATCCTAGCCTCGTCGGTTCAAATACCATTGATCAGTTTGAATTCCCCACTCCTTAATCCCAAACTAAGGCCTCGTTCAGGGTGCTGGCTTCGGAGGGAGGGCGTGCTGCCGTGCGTGCTGCCGTGCGTGCTGCCGTGAGAAACAAAGTATTCAATTTGAATACTGGTTGTCAGGGTAGCAACTGCCCTGTCTCCGAAGCCAGGAGTTGAAGCTGGCTACAGTTTCAAGAAACGAAAATTTCGTTTTTTGGAGCTGCAGCAGCTTCACAGGGACCTAGGCAGCCAATGAAATCATTCTTGAGAATGATTTCATGACTGCAACCTCGATACTTAACCTGCCGTGTGTAACCCCGCCCCCTCCTCAACGCTGAAAAGTCTGCTGGGGGATAAACACAGATCGCCCAGCAAACTGCTGCACTGCCACCCTCCCGCCCTCCCTCCAACTCCTGCAGCTGGCACCCTGAGCAAGGCCTTAAGCACTGTCACCATCCTCTGCTCTGTTTAGTCCATCTTGGATGAACCCTCAGCCTCTGATTGGCTCAACTAAGACATTCTCTATGCTGATTGGTCGGCACCCGATTTCCCACGGTTTCAGACAGAGGCCAGGAAAGAATGTAAGCCGACGCCGATCAGAGCACTACAGTTGTTTGTGGCTAGTTGCAGGGTCAGAGACTAGCAGGAAATACAAACGCTGAACCGAGAGGCTATAATCCCTAGTCCCACGGATATTCTTAGGCGGACGGATCGTGGAATTCATCCTGGGTAAGCTATCTTCGGTAGCACCCAGCACCTAGGGCGCTAGGATTCCCTCACCTCCTGTAAACCCCTATTTTGTGTTGAGTTGAGCCTGTATTTGTGCATTGGGTTGCTCCTGTTGGCTTCAGCCAAAGTAAACCTCTTTATTTAACTAGTTTATTCTCTTTGGTGCTTGCGATATCAGTGAAATCATCTGGGCTCCTGTCGAAATGTATCTTAACCCTTTTGTTGCCAGAGAGTCCTTCAGCACTTTCCCATGTGGTGCAGACCCACTTGGCAGGGTTGGGGCTAAGAAAACTTGAAATGCAGACTACACCATAACATGACAAATAATTGTAATTAATTAACTGACAGCCCTTTTTGGCATACTGATCTGCTATTGATTGGAACAACTGTTCCCCATTAGCCGGCCTAGTAAAAACTGCTGGGTCACCTGACATCTAGTAACAAAGTGCACAACATTATAATAGGCAGCCACCACTGGGATGGAAAATCCATGAGTTCTTTTCATGCAAGAGGGTACCACTTTTTCTTATATGCCTCTGATTTCTATTACAATAAGGCATCTGCTAAGATAGATATTTGCACGTGTATAAAGCCATACAGTACTTACACTTATTTTAAAAGCACTGACAATTGTAAATCTCGCAGGTGTAAAGGCGTTAATTCGTTCATAGCTTATGTTTTTTAAGCATAGTTGTACGGAGTAAGTGAAATCACTATCATGCAATATAGGTGAGACGTAGGTGAGAAATGCTTTCCGATTGTGTATTGGTTACAATGTATACATCATATGGTTGTTTTGCAGCCATATGCTGCTTGAACTGTTGCAATTCAGCACTATTTGGAGGACAATGAAGCAACTGCGGACCACTTTGTAAACAGATGTCCACAGCTACAAGTAATGGAAAATATATACTACACAGAACAAACCCCCCATTCCTATTCTAAGTTCTCTGAGTCTCGAACAAACCCAACTAAAAAGAAAAAGATGAGTATAGTTATTTATTATTAAAATGTTATCAATCAATTCTTCTTTAGCACAGCCTGTGTACACAGATGCACTTTTGTAGAGTTTGCATCCACACTGAGAGACTGATGTACCAAGTACAAAAAGTGAGTTTGTCATAAATGTTACGAAAGGCATTTATAGGAGAAACAGGGGAGTTACTTGCTGTACAAATGTAGTAGATGTTAATACCCTCGTAAACGTGAGTTAAAACACACAATAAAATGGTAAATAACACTTGAGATATCCTTAACCATTGTTTTCAATAGCACTAATGTTAAATAACGCACCAGCGCTAATTCAAGGCATTGCGTAAACAGATACAATAACGTTTGCTACATTTGAACGTTTATCTTATACTATATTAGTGAAAGCACTGTATGCCTGGATGTCCGGTGTCCCTAGGGGAAATCTCATTGGTCCCTTGGGCCGCCCGCCCCCGCACACCTCTCATTGGCCTGAGGCGGTGTGACGGGCCACACACACACACACACACACACACACAACACAGCAGCTCTATACACACACACACACACACACACACACACACAACACAGCAGCTCTACACACACACACACACACACACACACACACACACAACACAGCAGCTCTATACACACACACACAACACAGCAGCTCTATACACACACACACACACACACACACAACAGCTCTATACACACACACACAACAGCTCTATACACACACACACACACACAACACAGCAGCGCTATACACACACACACACCCCCCCTGTCCGCCCCACCCGCCCCCATCACGTGCGCCGCCCTGCACTGGCTCCGGACGGGAAGCGCGGCCCTCCTACCCCAGCCGCTCCCTTACCTCCCCGGCGCTACCACCCGCTCAGGTAAGTCACTGCGCGTCCCGCCTCAGCCTCAGGCACACTGCGCGTCCTGCCTCAGTCTCAGGCCCACGGCGGGTCTCGCCTCAACCTCAGGCCCACTGCGCATGCCGCCTCAACCTCAGGCCCACACAGGGCGCTTCCTACCGCCGCTCAGCCGGACGGCACATCGGGGGACCAAGCGGGTGCCGGGGGGGGGGGAGTGCGAGTCTCAGGCCCACACAGGGCGCTTCCTGCCGCCGCTTGCACGCCTCACTCAGCAGGACGACACATCGGGGGACCAAGCGGCTGCCGGGGGGGGGGGGGAGCGCGAGTCACAGGGAACGGGAGGGGGAGGGGGGGCGAGCCGCGAGTCACAGGGAACGGGGGGGAGTCACGGGGAACGGGGGGGGCCACCAGCCGAACCAGGAGGGGGACGGACGCACGGAGGAGGGGGGGGAAATGCCCATACATAAATTATGACAATACATATGCCCACTGCTCTCCACCCCCCCCACTCCCCTTTTGCCCCCCCACTCCCCTTTCCCCCCCCCCACTCCCCTTTCCCCCCCCCCACTCCCCTTTCCCCCCCCCTACTCCCCTTTCCCCCCCCCCACTCCCCTTTCCCCCCCCCCCCCACTCCCCTTTCCCCCCCCCCCCCACTCCCCTTTCCCCCCCCCCCACTCCCCTTTCCCCCCCCCACTCCCCTTTCCCCCCCCCACTCCCCTTCCCCCCCCCCACTCCCCTTTCCCCCCCCCACTCCCCTTTCCCCCCCCCCACTCCCCTTTCCCCCCCCCACTCCCCTTTCCCCCCCCCACTCCCCTTTCCCCCCCCCCCACTCCCCTTTCCCCCCCCCCACTCCCCTTTCCCCCCCCCCCACTCCCCTTTCCCCCCCCCCCACTCCCCTTTCCCCCCCCCACTCCCCTTTCCCCCCCCCCACTCCCCTTTCCCCCCCCCCACTCCCCTTTCCCCCCCCCGCTCCCCTTTCCCCCCCCCCGCTCCCCTTTCCCCCCCCCCCCACTCCCCTTTCCCCCCCCCCCCACTCCCCTTTCCCCCCCCCCACTCCCCTTTCCCCCCCCCCCCACTCCCCTTTCCCCCCCCCCCCACTCCCCTTTCCCCCCCCTGCTCCCCTTTCTCCCCCCCCCCCCGCTCCCCTTTCTCCCCCCCCAAAACCTTTACAACAGATACTCACCTATTGTTCCACGATTTATAAATAATACTACCTATTACGCATTTACATCCCAGGCAACGCCGGGTCTCTCAGCTAGTAATAGCATATATGTAATTCTGCCACTCTGCCCTGTGTTCTGTTAAGACTAAAGGCATCTATTTAAAAGAACCTGCATCATTTTTTTTTTAGGGGTAATGTTATGAGTCATTTGAAACATTTGCCTCCTGGGCTTCTGTTTAATAAACCCTAATGTGAAGCCACTTCTCAGATCTGTAGAAGAGTTCAGTTCCATTTATATGTATGGAACTAAGAAGTTCTCCAGCACAGAAAAGTGGCTTCACGGCACAATGAATAAAGGGCCTTAAGTGTACAGTATGTTTATTAGCGATGCTCTGCCACAATAACACATCTTCCTGCACTGGAAGGCAGCTTAAATTCACTAAAATAGGCACTGCTTAGTAAATATGCTGTCAAATGTATTAAAGTACAGTGCTACAATGTTGCCTCTATTGTGTCAGAGAGATTTGAGTGGTTACCTGGAGCCAAGGAAAATTTAAGAGAGTTAAATTGTCATAGATTAATGCTCTTGTCTATTAGCAATAATCAATCAAAAGCCAATCTGGATGCCCAAAAAACAAGTCTAGTATGGGTTTATGGAAGGAGTCAATCCATTGTAATATAATTAAAGGCTTGATAAAAAAAAAAAAAAAAGTGTGTGTGTGCCGAGCACGTGCATTTTAAGTGAACCTTCTTTGTCTTTTGTCACTGTTTTGTCACAGAAATTGTATTTTTGATGATGTTTTAAATTAAAAATCAAAACACAATTTCAGTGCCAAAACTCAAAGACGTCTGACTTAGAACGCGTGTTTTTAGCTATTTGCATTTTTATATTTAAAGTAACTGTGAATTCCTTGTGTGTGCGTCACTGTGTGTGTGCGTACGCGCGCGTCTGTGTGTGCCAGTCAGTGTGTATGTGTGTGCCAATCAGTGTGTGTGTGTGCCAATCAGTGTGTGTGTGTGTGCACGCCAGTCAGTGTGTGTGCGCATGCGTCAGTGTGTGTGCGCACGCGTCAGTTAGTGTGTGCATCACTGTGTGTGTCATTCAGTCAGTGTGTGTGTATCACTGTGTGTATCACTGTGTGTGTGTGTGTGTGTGTGTGTGTCAATGTGGCACTGGGGTGGAGGGTGATCTCAGTATGGCCTGCAGGCTCTCCAAGCGCTCCCTCTCCCCTCCAAGGGCACTGCGCTCAGTGCTCTTACCCCCTCCCCTAGCTACAGAGACACGGAGCACTCAGTGCTCTTCCCCTCCCTCCAAGCAATGGAGCGCTCAGCACTCTTCACCGCCCCCCCTCTCTCTGGCGGTGCTGTGGAAACGTGGTGCTGTGGGGGATGCGGTGCTATGGGGGATTCGGTGCTGCGGGGGAAGCGGCCCTGCGGCGCGCTCAAACCCCCCCCCTCCTCCCCATTACCGGACCGGAGCAGCCCCCCTCCTTCTCTCCTCCCACCCCCCCTTCTCTCCTCCCACCCCCCCTTCTCTCCTCCCACCCCCCCTTCTCTCCTCCCCCCCCCCTTCTCTCCTCCCTCCCCCCCCAGCGGAGCTGCGGGGAAACAGCGCTCGGATCTTGGGGAGATGTGCATGTGTGTTTGTCCGTCCCCAGCGCTGCCTTCCTCCTCTCTGTGACTTTTCCTGGTGGAAGCTGGCAACACTGACGGCCTCTCCTGCCAGCAGGGACGTCACTTCCGTCACCACTGTCTCCCATCTCCATCATCTCCATTCACTGCCAGGGAATTTTCTGATGTGGTACTGTAGGTGCTGCTAAAGAAGTTTCACTTAAAAAAATCCAAGTAGGTTCTTTCTCAGTTTAAAACTGTATTACTGCACTCAAATAACAGAATAACTGCAAGCTGAAAACACCATTGCAAAGAAATGTATGAAAGCAATCAAATGTATATACTATTAACATCATATTAGTCATGCATATAGACCACACCCCTAATATTAATATTTTCAGTGGTCTATTAAACTTTAGTCCCATAATAATCTCTGAAAACTGCATTGTTCCTGTTATTGTACTATGTCTCCCTCTTTATCAGGCCCAAGCAAAATATATTCTGACCTTGGGTCACTAGCCTCCTACTGTATCTCTCTGTACACAGCCCTATGTTTGCTGTTTTCACATGCCAGTGTTCTACATAAATTAGGAGAGAGACAGAATTAGAATGTTACATAGTAGATGAGGTCAAAAAAGACATATGCCCATAAAGTTCAACCTGTTGTAAATTTAGATGATGATACAATATTAAAATCAGTGTCAGTTCTTTAACAAAAATTAACATTATTATATTTTCTCTCTATTCCGTCTACTAAGCAAGATCAAAGATTTTGACAGAATAGCAGCATGGCTATACAGTATCTTTGTAAGATACTACATTATGTGCTCAGTTAACTTTCTCCCATCCACAGATGTTATGTTACACACATGATAATGGAGTTCAATTTGAGAAACTAAATTAGCAAGTGTATTAAATATGACACAATTGCTAATGAACTGAATATGAAATCTTTGATGTATCGGGTGCATTTATCCAGAGCTTGATAAATAGACACCAAAGTGTCTTATTGCATAGCAGTTAATTGAGTCAAGTGTTACAAAGCTCAGCACAGCACTAGGGGCTGCAGAAGCCTGTAGCACAAATAAAATGTTTTTTTTTTTTTTTTTTGTATCGTTAACTAAAACGCTATGGTTCTCCAAGCAAGCCCTTTTAGATGTGAGCCCTGGCACGCTGCCAAACTAGCTAGAGGAATCCCAATCAGGGATTGATTTGCTTGGCAAGAGCTTTTATAGGTTTGGGTTGCAGTAAGCACCTCACGCTCATTGTCAATTTCCACCTAAAAATAGTCTGAGGCTAAACCAAGGAAGAAAATCTGCTCCTGTTTACTATGCAATATGTCTGAGAGAATAATGCTGATGGGCAGGAAGTCTGGGACAACATCCGTATGATCAAAACAATAGAAACACCAAGCCTATAAACAAATGTTTCATATGCTTGTTCACAGAAGCTTGCCAAACCTAAATCTAATGCATTTATAATACATAAAGCAGAATTAAAACACCTTCCATAAAATGATCAATCATACATTACATTTATCATACAACATCAGTTGTATCCTACTAAATCCTTCAGTAAATAAAAGGATTTATTTACAAACCAGAACCCAGAAGACAAATAATTGAACACACTAAAATGTACTGCTATCATGCTCTATTGGCAACAGCAGTACAGTATCTTGCTAATACAAAAGGTATCTCTGGACTACAAAGCCCATAATGCATTGCTGACAAAAATCCACTGCAGGCTGTGATATCTTTTAGTGGACCAAAGTATGAGCTTCTTAGATTAACGTATAGTGTACAGAACATTTCAAACCTCACAGGTCTCTCTTCTTGTGGTGTACTAATTCACATTCTTAACATCAGGAATAGTGTCGGGAGCACATTTCTAGCTCACATTCTCTAACAGACAGAATATAGAGCTGCCTAAATTGTAATGAAACTACAATGAAATTGTTTTACATGGCCAGCAAGATACAATATGTAGCCCTCTCTCCCCGTGACTAAGGGAACTGCGCGTGCTGGTTACCTGTTAGCGTACAGAAGGTCTCATCCTCCGCCACTGGGAGCCCGGGGTGATCGCGTGCTCTCTGGTTACAGTGCCTCCACCTCGGAGGGATCCAAGCGCAGCAGGATAACCCCTCACAGGAACCAATACAATCAGTGAATACATATACACACACACACACACACAGGTATAACCAACTTATATTTACTGAACATATAACTTTGTATTGTACCGCAATAATAATACAGGCCCCCACAATGCAATGCTCACACAATAAACACCACCCCGGTGAACCCCCAAAGTACTGAGGTGCCTGGTCACTTAACCACCCTAGTGTCCACAGACAAGGCCCACCCAAAGAGTGTGTGGAGTAGCGCTACCCTCTGTGTGTGGCTGTTAGTGCACGTTGTGTACCTTCCTGGTCTTAGGCCAGACCAGGCTGACTTGGAATAGTGGATCCGCAGAACCGCAACGTGATCACACGACACGGTCTACCGGATCCTCTCCTGTCCGTAGGCGTCTGCCTCTTGAGGGAGCTCCCACCGGAGGGTGTCCCTTAATGTCTATGGTTGCTGTGGTCTGGTCCCAGACCTCAGGCCGCGCTCACGTCATGGCATCAGTCACCGGTGCACTAATACTGCAATTACAGGGCTGTGTGCTACTAGGGAAGCGTCCCTTTTTAGGGCCTTCCCTATACACACACAAACTTGAGGGACTGGGGCCTATGGGGCAACCCTGCATAGTCCAAGGGAGCACTGTCCCCTGGACACTACCTGCTCTGTTGAGGTCCCTGCTCTGACAGGCACGCGGTCTCAAGCGCGCTAAATGTATCTTTCCCTTTCTCCTGTGGATCCTGCAGCCCTATTCGCTGTGCGCCCCACATGGTAAGCAGCCCCTGGTGCTGCAGGGAACTGTAGTCCCTTGCGGAGCCTGATAATGGCCCCCGCAACTCCTAACTATCTGCGCATGCGCGAGGATTGAACGGCGCATGCGTTCAACAAAGATGGCCCCACCACCTTCCGAGTCCGTCGCAGAGCTCCGACAGCTCCAGCGACACCACGCAACAGCTCCCCCTCAACGGAGGTAAGGAGGGGGGCTCTGCTACAAATATTACAGGGAAAATAAATCCCTGCCCAATCTAATGTTTGGTTTCTATTATTTGGTGAATGTGGGTCATAGTCCTATTCTTCATGTGCCTTCCTAAGATATGATGAAAATTTTAAATGTGAATCGTAATATCTTTTCATTTAAAATATCAATAAATAAAAAAAGGACTGAGAGAAAAGAAGCACCTGACCAGGGTCATAATGGTTACTACTTAGCCATTTATCTTCTCATGGGGAAGATTCATCAAGCTTCAATAAGGAGTTTTGAAGCTCTATATCACGTTAACTGCCATTCAAGTCAAGCTACAATACCCCTTGTTGGAACTATAGTTGTTACAGTGTATTTTATTAAAACAGGTAATCCAGTTGTGAACCCTGTGAAAACTCTTGGTGACCTTAAATAGGGAATGTTATCTACACATAAGATTATAAGATCTTCAGTGCAGGGATTCATTATGAATATAAACATCTATGTTTAGTGCTATTGCTGCTCTAAATGAAATTATCATTAAGTTGAGGACATAAAATGAGTTAGCCTGCTTTACTCTTTTTTTTCATAGGATTTCTTCCTTCTCATGGGTATTGTGAAGTCATGTGTGAACCATATACAGAGGTGGAGGGGAGGAAGAAAATAGCTGCATGTGATTAAAAAGCTATTCGCCGAGTGTCTAGTTTATTAATACATAGCTTAGAATAAGTGCATTTATACACCTTACTCAACCGATTGCTAATCGCCCAGCAGACTACAGTATGACACTCCTGCATTTTCTGCATGGCTGAACCATTCGCCGTCAGTTTGGAAATAGGGCTAGTAATGGGTTGAGATATCAAAGATGAGCTATTTTAGTATTTCCTCCAGTGAGAGGCAGTGATCTGAGGGAAAGCTTGCGCCCTTGTACAAGTTAGCTGCATCACACTTTGATACAATATGTGTGGGCCTGCAGTAAAAAAAAAAATATGAAAATAATAGGCAGCACGAATGACTTTAAAGCAGCATTTCATGATCAGGAGGAAATACAGTAATTACCCCTTCCCCTGTAACTGACAAGAAATCTTCCCTTTTGTAAAAATAATCCTCAAAATAACCTCAACATACAATACATGCAGACCACCACCTTTTTTCTCAAATCTGTTTCTAGAATACAGTAGTTTTGTCTAGAAGTAACCTTTTACCCTTCAGCATTTAAATACTAGCATTGACACAAATAATTAGCATCGAGTAATTTTCCCTATGCGGTAAAGTGGTCTTTCTCTTTGCTAGAAGACTGCTTCACAGTTTTGGAATATGGGTCATTGAGGCATGCTAGCATGGTGGGGAGATTATGCTACCATAACCATAGTTGCAAAGATCCTCAGTCATTAACTTCATTAGGACTATAATTATTTGTGCTACAAATGTAGACATTACATTATTTTTATAGAAAGATAAGTATTTCAGTATATACAAAATATGTAAATACTGCCACTATTCATATGATACACAATACCTGCACCTTTAATGCCATTGAAATTGACTATATAACAACAGTGCACAGCCCAAGTAATACATAATACACTGTTCGATCTTAGTACTACTTGACCTCTCTGCAGCTTTTGATACCGTGGACCATGGGATCTTAATAGAGCGCCTTAAGGATTTCTGTGGACTGGGCGGTACAGTTCTCAGCTAGTTTAGATATCAGCAGGTCACAGAGAGTATCTTCAGGAGTGTAATCTTCTGCACCAATGTCCCTCCTACTGGAGTTCACCCCATGCAGAGGCGGAGGCTTTGCTGAGATCGATGTCGCTGGATCAGCGGATCCCTTTTCCTCTTTTCGGCCATACGCAGGTGCTGGAGTACTTGGGCAGGTACCTCACAACGTGCACCAACTATAACACTTTCAGTTACTGTGGGCAGCGCTGTCTCACACATACTGTAGGGTGGGTTGGCTCTTGTGGACACTAGGGAGGTTGGGTGCCCAGGGGCCCCTAAGTACTTGGGTAAATTCCATCAGGGGTGGACACTACGGTTGGAGGGCATGGTGGGGCTACAGCCGTGCGAGGCCTATATTGTATGTGGGGTAATGATATATCTAGTTGTGAACAAAAAAGGGAAAACTGGGGTGCTCCCTACTTGTTATGGCGTATAATAATGTAACGCCTCTGTAGTAGTGTATAACCAAAAAAAAGGGGAAGTGTATACTAGCCCTTGTAGTTTTTCTGCTGCTGGACCAGTGAGAAGATGAAGCCCGGAGTCTTCTTATAGCGGCAATAGAGATGGTGTAGTGGTCAGTGCAAGGTGTTGGACTCAGAATTTGAGAGAAAGTGAAATACACAAAATCAATGTATTAGATAGACATATGCATTCCATAGATAAACATATATATTAACAATTTATGTATTAAAAATTTTATGTATTAAAAAAATTGTTGTATTAAAAAATATATTTATGTATTAAAAAATATATATATAATATATGTATTAAAGCTAAAGGGAAGGGGAGGGGTAGGAACAGGGGAGGAGGAGTGGGGGGCGGATGATGGTATTATTAAATATAATAAAGAAACAATAAACTTTTGTTTCAATGACTCACACGGCCTGATGTGAGACTGTTCTCTCAGAGAAGAATGAATGGGATATTATATAAGTCCTCTATATAGAGGAGAAAAAACTCCCACGGCCTTGTGTGAGCCTCCTCCCTCAGAGAGTGTTTTCGAACTGTAGGGAATCAGTCTCGTCTTTCTTTCTACTACTCCCAATGGGGGCGATGTGTGAATGGCTCCTCTCCCAGGTGCCCAAATTCCAAGAAATGGGCAAAGCCTGGATTAGTAGCAAATCGAAGTTTATTACAGCAAAAGGTATAAAAATGTATAACACTCACACAAAGGGGTAAAACAGCCCAATGCCAGCCGTCGATCAGTCTGGCGGACGCGCTAGCGGGAGCCCTACTGGAGGAAAAGGGTCCCCATAGGGTGGGGAAACAGCGATACAAAAGCATTACATGACCAGGGTCCAAGTGAACTGAAAAATGTATAACACTCACACAAAGGGGTAAAACAGCCCAATGCCAGCCGTCGATCAGTCCGGTGGACCCTTTTCCTCCAGTAGGGCTCCCGCTAGCGCGTCCGCCAGACTGATCGACGGCTGGCATTGGGCTGTTTTACCCCTTTGTGTGAGTGTTATACATTTTTATACCTTTTGCTGTAATAAACTTCGATTTGCTACTAATCCAGGCTTTGCCCATTTCTTGGAATTTGGGCACCTGGGAGAGGAGCCATTCACACATCGCCCCCATTGGGAGTAGTAGAAAGAAAGACGAGACTGATTCCCTACAGTTTGAAAACACTCTCTGAGGGAGGAGGCTCACACAAGGCCGTGGGAGTTTTTTCTCCTCTATATAGAGGACTTATATAATATCCCATTCATTCTTCTCTGAGAGAACAGTCTCACATCAGGCCGTGTGAGTCATTGAAACAAAAGTTTGTTTCTTTATTATATTTAATAATACCATCATCTGCCCCCCACTCCTCCTCCTCCCCTGTTCCTACCCCTTCCCTTTAGCTTTAATATATATATTATATATATATATTTTTTAATACATAAATATATTTTTTAATACAACAATTTTTTTAATACATAAAATTTTTAATACATAAATTGTTAATATATATGTTTATCTATGGAATGCATATGTCTATCTGATACATTGATTTTGTGTATTTCACTTTCTCTCAAATTCTGAGTCCAACACCTTGCACTGACCACTACACCATCTCTATTGCCGATATATCTAGTTGTACCTGAGTTCAGTAAACTGTTATTAAATACAAGTATGGGACCTTATTGCATTGGGTCCTGTGAAGGGGTTATCCGGCTCTGTCAGGATCCCTCACGGGGAGACGCTGTCACCAGACAAATCAGGTACACCCCGGGCTCCCAGCAGCGGAGGTTCAGGCCCCCATAGGGTGGGGAAACACCGATACAAAAGCATTACATGACCAGGGTCCAAGTGATCTGAAAGAACTTTTAGTTCCCTACACTCCAATTCGCTCACTTCAATCTGCAGTTAAAAGACTCCTAACAGTTCTCAGAATCTCTCTTTTCTTCCTTTGGGACCCAAGCTTTTAGCCACGGTGCTACCACTCTCTGGAACAGTCTTCCTCGTACATTTCAAGAAATCTCTGTATTTCCCCCTCTGATGAAATCTATAAAACAGACTTACCTGTTTACCCAGGCATTTAATTAATGATCCACAACCTGTCTGGCATTTAATACTGTAGCTACAGTACCGCCCCATACCATATTGTATCTTTCCTTGTATTTGATCTCGTTTATAACCTACAATTATGACCTGACCGCTCAGCCTGAATATTCAACACTGTGTATACAAATATCAATAATGAGGAACAATAGGGAAATAATGTTAAATGTCTACATAGATGGAGAACCCCAAGGGGTCACCATTAAGATCCCTAGAGAAAGCACTCTCGGTCAAAGGAAAATAGGATGACCAATTGAGTTTGGGGGTATCAATATCCCTAAATAGCCAACACAGTAAATATGTGCCCACATATCTTTAGTTAGGGAGATACTCCCTAATATTCTCCAGAGATAGTTAAAAAGAAAATAATACAATTTTATTGGTATTAATAGAACAAAAACAGTAGTGAAATCCTACTTACGTGCCTTTCCACCACTGGGCACTTTTGTAGCGTAGATTGTCACCGTAAATATTGATTCACTACTGTTATTGTTCTATTAATATCAATAAAATTGTATTTTTTTCTGTGACAGTGCTCGTCTCCAATTAGGAGCAGACCCGCAGGGCTGAGGTAGGGATACAAATTAACCGACCAGAGCCCAGGGAGAGAGTCCTGTTAGAGTATCCGTAGTCGGTAAGCAGGCAGGAGGTCAGGGCTGGCGTCAGTGATGCAAAGTCCAGTAAACAGGCAAACGGTCAGGGCAGGCAGAAAGCAGCGAGGTCGGGGTTACGGTCCGGGGTCAGCAACAGAGGAATCCAAACAAACAAAAGGGAAAGGCTTGACATTGTAGTCAACAGGAACTGCAAACGTTGAACCTTGCTCGGCGACTCCCACTAGGAAGTGCAGAAAGGGCAGGCAACCTAGAAAATCCGAACTGGCAGCAAAACCCGGCACAGATCAAGCAGAATCCTTACATTTTCTTTTTAACTATCTGTGGAGAATACTTGGGAGCGTCTCCCTAACTATAGATACAGTATGTGAGCATATATTTACTGTGTTGGCTAGATAGGGATATTGACTAAATTTGGTCATCCTATTTTCCTTCGGCAGAGAGTGCATTTTCTAAGGACCTTTCTGGTTACCCCTTGGGGTTCTCCATCTGTGTACTCGTTTATCACCTTAAATGTTTTCTTCTTTTCCCCTTTTTGTAACTGTGAAGTGCTTTGAGTCTCATTGGGAGAAAAGCGCAAGGCTATTAAAGTTATTATTATTATTATTATTACACACACAACAACCCCCAGCCCCACGCCCCCCACCCACAACCGAAATGTGCCATGGAAGGAATCCAGAACAATGCAGGGTACATTACATTTGGCAGTCAGGCCAAGTATCTGGTAGAAAAGGCAGCCGTCGGCCGTTTCACACAGACACTTCAATAGGGTAGAAGAGGTATGCACAGTTCAACCCTTAAATAGCTAGATAAGCTCCTCCTCTCAGCATGAACCTGACATACCAACAGAACCATTAACAACCCCTTACTTGACACAGTGGAAAAAAACTAAATACATAATTTAAAAAAGTTATAAAAATAAAACCATATAGAAGCAGTGTCTTGCAGTAGTTGGCCCAGGGAGGATGGTTAGGTCCCTGAGTGGGAGTGGGGAGGGGAGTGGTAGCGGTCGTAGGCATTAACCCCTTGTTTGCTACTAGCCACTAAGGTTTCCAAGGTGGGTAGGTAGTGTAGTTTAATGGTAATATTAACATTTTATAGACTTTAGTGGTCAGCTACTCATGAAAGCCCATGACTAGATGACCATGTCACGTATGGCACACGTCTGAGCACGTGACCTTCATATGGAACAAGCTTTAATACACAGCTCGCAAGCTGTCACACTTTTCATCTTCACAAATGTCCCTCAAATTAACAATATCTCACCTCAATCTGTCCCCATATACCACCTGTCATGAACAGCACACAAGTGAGCATGTGACTTAGGGTTACACATGGCTACTCTAGCCAACTCACCTTTCCACCCTGCAAGATACGTTCCATTAGTTAATATTAACCCCTACTAAATTGCAATCATATCTATACACTGCCACCACCCGAGAAAGTATGCAAATAAAAGATGTAAAATTAATATATTGTCACGGTCTCAGATCCCTGTTTATAATAGAACAACTATGCAGTTAACACAGAAAACTATGTTCTAGCAAAGTGACAAGAATGTAAATACTCTCTCCAGAGCGTGCAATCAGTTCATTCAGAGCCCAAAGCATTCCTTATTAAATGTTTTTATATATATATTGTGACAAACGCCCCTCTTTTGTAGCGCTGACGTCTGTCTGGGATCTTCCCGACACAGTCTTCCAGGGTTAATTATACAAAAAACAGGATCATACAAAGTATTACGTTGCTTACAGTGGCGGCCGCCCTGAGTCTAAAGCGGCCGCCACCGCGGGTAATTTAAAACCCCGTGCAGACGCAGGCTTTTTTTTCTTTTCTTTCGGTGCCGCAGGCGCTTCTATTGTTCAGCGCCATTAGGCGCTGATTGGAGAAACGGCCGCGCGCAGCCGTGAGATGCGGCTGGCGCGCGGCCAATCTCGGCGGAGAAAAAAAAAAGTGAAAAAAAATGCGGTTAAGCTTTAGATTAAGCTTGGCCGCAGCAGTAACTCAGGCTTCTGCCTGCTTTATTTTCATCCCCGTAAGGGACTGCAGCTTTAACATGTGTAGGCAGGAGGCACTCAGCTATTAACCTTCAGCAGTTTACTCATATCAGTGTTATAGTATTTCCCACATTGTTACTTCAAGAAACAACAAATCATATAAACAAAATCCTATCCCATTCAGGGATCTAACTACACAACAGAATCAGCCTCTCTAACTTCTGCTGGGCCAACTAACCTGTTTCCCCATCTTAAAACAATGCCCTCTCATTTAGGGTCACTAGATACAGCATACAGTCTTTTAGATACAGCAATAAACATTTGTTTGTCTTATCTGTTCGTGGTGGGAACTCGGTCCGAAGTGTCCAGCCAAATCCTCTGGTACTGTGATACTTGAAGGGGGTGTCCTCCCCGAACTGGATGCAGGGGAGCAGCGACACCCCCAGTCTCCAGGCTCTAAGAAGAGAGACTGAAATGCAACCCTCTCTGCTCTAAATACCTGTGCTAGTGATTAGGAAAGCAGGTGAGGGAGAACTAGGCACATTGTAATCTGTGGGTTGGATTTTCCATCCAGCAGCCTGAGTTAATGTGAAGCTGTGGAATGGATAATTTTGCACTATTCCTGCACTTTCTGACCTAAAATGGGGCAGAAAGCTGCCTAACATCTTTGGACTATGTCACATATCCCCCTCCCCAGCTCACACCTACTGGGGTGAGCGGCCATGGACCTCACTGGGGTGAGCGTCTTACGTGAAATACTTGAGCTAACTCCCCAGTACAACATTTAGTATTCACTTGACACGAATATGAACCTTTCCCTAAGACTTTCATTTGAGCCTGCGTGGAAATTATGGACAATAGGTTTCGTCATGAGACTATTCTTGGCGAACATATTTTGTTGCCATTAGAGAAAAAAATAAATGTCTAGCACACATTCTTATCACCCAGGATATGATAAATTTTATCTGAATATACTCACGAAACCGGACAGTTTCTATCACCTCCCTGGGTATTTCCTACTATAGGATATGAACCACATTATATATTTACCAACCAAAAGGGCATTTTTCTTCTATATTGTAAGCTACCTATATATATATATTTTTTAAACTACAGCCTTGTAATCTTAAGAGCCGTTAACCCTGTATATTAATTTGTAGTTTTACCTACATTTTCAATGAAGAGAAAAAAAATACAACATTGCAATATTTACAAAAATGCTTTTCTAGAGGCATAGTATAGCATATACTGTAGTAGTGAATTATGTTGCAAGGGTAAACTGTCTGTGACATACTGTAGTGTGCACGTGTAACCCACTTGGTTAGTTCCACTACGTTTTTTGTTTTTTTTCTTGACTTCCAGTCCATTATATCCTCAGAGTTCATTTTAACGCTTTCTGTCTCTTGCACATGGTCGGACTGTCTCTTTAGCTTCTGATGGAACTCTGGGGCCGGATAGTCTTTGTCTTTATATTGTGGCCCAGAGTGGCGAGATCTGGAAAAATTCAAGGCCAGTGTTGACCTTCGTCGCTTTTGCTTTGCAACCTTTGAACTTTTATGGTACTTCTTACTGCCATGTATTTTCTCACGACCATCTTCACTCTCAGAGATTTGGGATTTTCCCTTTGGGGCAATTATATGGTACTTAGAAGATGAAGCGCTAATTACATGGAGCACCTTCACCTTGATGGGGTTCTAACTAACTCTGGCTGTAACCTGTGGCATTTTACCTTTACAGTCGGCAGGCATGTAGTCTTGGGCCTCTGTTTCCTGAGGCCTACATTTATTCAGGCGGAAGAACCGCTGGATAACCAGTGACGCATTTCTCAGGGTTTGATAGCGAATCCTGTTCTGTGTCATCCTAGTCAGAGACTGAATTTTTAGAGTTGCTCCTTTCATAATGAGGAACCTATTTCGTACCATGCGGGCACGGTAGAATGATTGAAGAACACAGGCTGCTTTATTCCGGCGATTAAACTGAAGAATTTTCATCCCTCTGTAGGCAGCCTGTAGGATGATATTTGCGGCGTGTTTATGCCGATAATTTTCTCTTTCCCTTCTTCCTTGGATAAGAGCTTTGCAGTGCTTCTGAATTATTTGAATGCTTTTCTCCTTTTTCAATACGTTAAGTTCCTCCGCGAAAGAATTCTGTTTTGTGCATACATCTCACAATTCTGTTCTCAGAGCCTTCATTTCTTCCTGGTGCTGGCTCTGTGTGCATCAATGCATTCTGTAGTGCTTCCTGCACTTCTAATTTTTCCCGAGTCAACTGTTTCTTCACTTTTTCTGCTTGGTCAGTCAAATCTGAATTTTTCATTTTCAGACTCTCATTTTCTTGCTTTACAGTCTCCAACTCACTCAGGGCAATCTCATGGGTTTGCTTCAACATTCCCAGCTCTGTGTTCAGAACGTGGCCCTCCAGGCGTGAATGTTGCACCTCTGTGCTGAGCGCGTGAACCTCTTGTAGAGCCTTCCTGTATTTCTGTTTTAGGATAGCAATCGATTTGTCAGACTTAATCTGCTTTTCATCCATGGTGGCAATTACGGTGTTGGCCTTTTCCAGACTAGTCGTCACCTCTTCCAACTCACTCCATAAGAGACACTGTGTTTTCTTCAAAGCCTCGTGCTCTTGTAAAGCTGGGAGTATACACCTCTGTAACTCTGCGTTCGCTTCTTGCTCTTTCTTCAATCCCTGCCACAGGACTTCATAATCATGGGGGGGAGCTTGGAGTGCAGAAATTAAAGCCCCTTTATCCTGGATCAAGGATTCAGCATCCATTTGCTCCTCCATTTCCTTTGCCACCGTTCCCATGACAATTTTGCCCGTCACTCTGGTCTGCAGCACATCTCAGTGCCTTTCAGACGCATGTCCTGACAGCGCAGGTTCAAGTGGCTTGGTCACTTCCCCTGTGACTTGAGGAACAGTTTTCTTTTTCTTCTTCTTTCTTTTTGCTTTATTAGCTCCAGAGATATCAGTGGTACTGGGCACACACTGGTACCAGCTTCCACATCTTGCTTGCACTCACAGGGCGTTGCTTGCTTTTGCAGCTGTTTGTCTTTCAAAATTTGGGGGCACACATCTTCCATGTGACCTACTTCATGACAGGCCCAGCATACTAAATTCATCTGTGGGTACGGCTCTCCTCCAGGGGCGACATACGAGTCATCGTCATCATCATCATCATCATTGTATGGCCAGAAGGGACACTGTTTTTCATGGTTATGTACATTACAAAACAAACATTTCACGTCGGCCATTTTAGAAACCCGGCAGGGACAATTTGCTAGCTGCAATTTTCACTTTCTTCAGAAAACCAATTTTTTTTTGTTTGGGTTCAGGGTGCTATTGCATCCACATTTCACACATTCTCTGTGTATGATGTAAGCACAACTGGTTATACACATTGGGACAGACTTCACTCATAGCATCTGTACTTTTTACTTCGGCTGGGTGGCCATTTTAAACCCCCGCATTTATTTGCAATCCCTCAGACCTTTTAGTGTCGACTCACATTCTCCACCATATGTGACAAACGCCCCTCTTTTGTAGCGCTGACGTCTGTCTGGGATCTTCTCGACATAGTCTTCTAGGGTTAATTATTTATTTATAAAATATTTTACCAGTAAGTAATACAATGAGAGTTACCTCTCGTTTTCAAGTATGTCCTGGGCACAGAGTAAAACAAATAGTACATGGTTACAAGTACAGTTACATAAATGAACAGGGTATACATTATATACAAGACATTGTGTGCACAGTAAAAGAAAATATATATTATGAGCGTATGAAACAGTTACAGACCAGGTTAAAATGTGAGACAGCCTTAGATTTGAAAGAACTTAAACTGGTGGTAGATGTGAGAGTCTCTGGTAGGTTGTTCCAGTTTTGGGGTGCACGGAAGGAGAAGGAGGAACGTCCGGATACTTTGTTGAGCCTTGGGACCATGAATAGTCTTTTGGAGTCTGATCTCAGGTGATAGGTGCTGCATGCGGCAGGGCTGAGGAGCTTGTTCAGGTAGCTGGGTAGCTTGCCCATGAAGAATTTAAAGGCAAGACAGGAAAGGTGAACTTTGCGCCTAGACTCTAGTGTTGACCAATCTAGTTCTTTGAGCATTTCGCAGTGATGTGTGTTGTAGTTGCATTGGAGAACAAAACGACAAATTGAATTGTAGAGGGTGTCAAGTTTGCTAAGGTGGGTTTGAGGAGCCGAGCCATATACTATGTCTCCATAGTCAATAATTGGCATTAGCATCTGCTGTGCAATATGCTTTCTTACCAGGAGACTTAGGGAGGATTTTTTCCTGTAAAGGACCCCTAGTTTGGCATAGGTCTTGGTTGTCAGGGTATCAATGTGCATCCCGAATGTTAAGTGGGAGTCAAACCATAAGCCCAGGTATTTAAAACTAGTGACAGGTGTTAGGGTGGTGTTAGCGTTGGTTCTAATCAGGAGCTCAGTCACTGGAAGCTTTACAAATTTAGTCTTGGTCCCAAATACCATTGTTACAGTCTTGTCAGTGTTTAAAAACAGTTTGTTTTGGGAAATCCAGTTTTCGAGTCTCAAAAAGTCAGACTGAAGTATGTGTTGAAGGTCAGAGAGGCTATGACTGTGTGCATATAGGATTGTGTCATCTGCATACATGTGTATTGAGGCTTCCTTACAAGCTGTGGGAAGATCATTAATGAACACTGAGAAGAGTAGGGGCCCCAGAACAGAGCCTTGCGGGACACCACAGGTGATATCCAGGGGGTTGGAGTTAGAGCCTGAGATGGACACATGTTGGGATCTTCCTGATAGGTAGGACTGAAACCAGTTTAAAGCATGTTTCCCTATTCCAGAGCTCTGGAGTTTGTTAAGCAGGATAGCATGATCGACTGTGTCAAAAGCTTTTGCAAAATCTAGGAATACTGCACCAGTGAGTTGTCCCCGTTCCATTCCACACTGGATTTCATTGCAAACTTTAAACAGGGTAGTTAATTATACAAAAAACAGGATCATACAAAGTATTACGTTGCTTAACTCAGGCTTCTGCCTGCTTTATTTTCATCCCAGTAAGGGACTGCAGCTTTAACATGTGTAGGCAGGAGGCACTCAGCTATTAACCTTCAGTGGTTTACTCATATCAGTGTTATAGTATTTCCCACATTGTTACTTCAAGAAACAAAAAAAACAAATCATATAAACAAAATCCTATCCCATTCAGGGATCTAACTACACAACAGAATCAGCCTCTCTAACTTCTGCTGGGCCAACTAACCTGGTTCCCCAGCTTAAAACAATGTCCTCTCATTTAGGGTCTCTAGATACAGCATACAGTCTTTTAGATACAGCAATAAACATTTGTTTGTCTTATCTGTTCGTGGTGGGAACTCGGTCCCAAGTGTCCAGCCAAATCCTCTGGTACTGTGATACTTGAAGGGGGCGTCCTCCCCGAACTGGATGCAGGGGAGCAGCGACAACCCCAGTCTCCAGGCTCTAAGAAGAGAGACTGAAATGCAACCCTCGCTGCTCTAAATACCTGTGCTAGTGATTAGGAAAGCAGGTGAGGGAGAACTAGGCACATTGTAATCTGTGGTCTGGATTTTCCATCCACCAGCCTGAGTAAATGTGAAGCTGTGGAATGGATCATTTTGCACTATTGCTGCACTTTCTGACCTAAAATGGGGCAGAAAGCTGCCTAATATCTTTGGACTATGTCACAATATATATATATATATATATATATATATATATATAGTATTGTATTGTATGTCTTTATTTATATAGCGCCATTAATGTACATACTGTTGTGTCGACAGTTATTCGAACACAAACCAGGTACATGCTGGGTACATGTTGGGTCTAGTTTAAGGCAAGTTTAAGGCATTTCTGCATTGACTAATGGCCCATCAGATTAACAGCGGGAGTCCCTGGCAGTCCCATTCAAACTGAGGGGCCAGGGACCCCTGCTGTGTTAATCCGATGGGTCTTTAGTCAATGCAGAAATGCCTTAAACTACAGCCTTAAACTAGCCAAGTTGTACCCAGCATGTAACCGGGAAAGTTTAAGGCAAGCTTTAGAATACTCGTTGTCTCGTCTGTAGCGCTTCAGTAGTAATACACGTGGTAATCAAATAAATAACAGATAATATAAATAACAGGTCATGGGAATAAGTGCTTCAGACATAAAAGTAACATTAAGGAAAAGGAGTCCCTGCTCCAAGGAGCTTACAGTCCAATTGGTAGGTAGGGAGAACGTACAGAGACAGTAGGAGGGCATTCTGGTATATAAAATACAATGCTGAGATTATAGAAAAAGAATTAGAAGAACATACAATTACAGTAAATGCAGGACAGGTTCTTAAAATAAAAGGATAAAACAAAGACAGAAATCCATATGCACTTCATTACCAGGCAGTATGTCAGGGTTTTCTCCCAGCGAGGTCACTGGCACAGAAAAGGGACTTCACTTGTTTGGTCTAAACACACCTCTGTTGAAATCTAAAGTCCTAATACATTGCTAAGACTTAAGTATTATTTTTCCTCATTGAAAAAACATAAGCCCACTCGCTGTTGTAAAGCAGCTGTGAGATTGAAAGTTTTAAGACAGAGTAGAAAAAACACTTTTACAGAACGTTTGTTCAAACTTTGCCTCAGTATATAAACGCACTCATAACTTCCCTTAACTAATACTTAGACACATGTGAGTCACATCAATACATCCAGGCGCTCATGGTGAACTTATCCCTAAACCTAAGCGACAAATAGTACCTGCCAGACCTCCCATATCTGGTCCCATTGCATTTGTGTCCCTGCCATGAATGCAAATATACTTCAGCATCGCTGTCAAGTCCCTGATTCCATGTTTCAATTTCCATGTTTCCTGGAAATCCAAAAACCTCTTCCAGGGATGCTTTGAAAACTTTTGTTTATGTTAGAGAACCCATTTCTGGCAAATCATATGTCCTTATATTAGTTTTAACCATAGGCCTGGACAAGGAGTTAACAGGCCATAAACCTTTACATTGTACTTTTAACACCTATCTCTAATTAAGCTCACTTTGAAAACCTGCACAGACCCGTGACAAGTCATAAACCCCATATATTGTATTTTTAAACCCAAATTGTATCTTCATTAACCCCTGAAGCATCAGATGGATTCAAATACATAATATCTCATGATCTTATCACAGACCACTGGGCTACTACGGGGTTAATATGTAGTAAAATGTGTTGTATATAATATGTTATCACCTATTTCATGTTATTATAGCTTATATTGCCAATGTACAAGTATCTGTGTGGAGAACTCACATGTTTGATAAAGTGTATCTCAACTTATTATACAACAACTGGTCTACAATTCTCAGGATCAATAAAATTAGTAGAGCTCTATACTGTACCGTACTGACAATAACACTTATCCCTGTTCATATTGTTTATCATCCTAAATACAGTAGGCTGAACTCGGATATCAGGAGATGAAATTGGAGATAAAGAGTTAAGCTTCATTGCATTTTATTGTCTCTATTCTCAGGTCAGTCATCGTCCTTCACTCAGCAGCCCCAAGACCAAGTGGTGGTAGCTGGGCAACCTGTGAGCCTTTTTTGTGCCATCCCTGGGTACCATGGCATTGTACTCTGGATCAAAGATGGACTGGCACTAGGAGTAGGTCGTGACCTCTCTGGTAAGCACCTTATCAGCTTTCACCTTTACAATGAACATTACTCATATAGCTGGAAGTAGGAGGACAACTTGCTTATTAGACTATGTGCAGTGCTCTTTCACGTCAATTTCTAGAGCACTTAGTGAACAAATAATGTGGAAATTGGACATCGGGTACTTTAAGGGAAATGTCCTAGACATTTGAAGTGAAGAAAAAAAGAATGTGGTATGGTCGTTACCCTTTCTTAATATGGTAGTTAAACAAAATGAATATCATAACTACAGTGCTACTTTCAGAGGTACCTATATAATTTAAACCAGAAATACTTTTCTGTGAACCACCACATAGTGGAGTAATAATAAATCTTTCCAACCTTTCCATCACTATAACTGGTCATATATAGTAATATGTTGCCAATGTTTTTAATATAGCAGGTTCTGCCTTTGAAATTCAGAACAATATGTATATTTAATACTTAAATATATCCAATCCTGTTTTGTGTCACTAGGTTGAGGCGATAGCAGCTTTATTGTGTTTACAGACTCTCTCTTTGCCTTCCTCCTTCCTGCAGGATATCCCCGCTACTCTGTAGTGGGTGACCATTTGTCTGGGGAGCATCATTTGAAGATCCAACGCGCAGAACTCCAAGATGATGCCATGTATGAATGTCAGGCCATCCAGGCAGCTATTCGATCCCGTCCAGCTAGACTCACTGTACATGGTAAGGCCTTATACATCCCAGAAACATCCTTTCTGTTTGCTTAGTACATTAACTTCCATTAGGATGGGACCTGTGGGGGAAGCTATCATGGTATATTGGTAGTATTGTTGGGGGATTGGTAGATGAAAATGAATAAATGTTTCAGTTGGTGGTCATCAGACAGTTCTGCGTGACTTTGGACAAAGTCACTTCAACAATGAATGCATATATTATGAAAAAAACATTTTTGTCAGAGCTATTTTTTCCAATATGTTAAAAAGACAACACCACATTGTATCCCAAGACACTTGCAAAAACAGTCTATATTATTAGAACTATTATCAAACTATTTTCATACACACACACACACACACATGTATACATGCACACTGCCCTCAGTGTATTGTTTCAGAGCATACCAAGCTGACCTTACAATCTCATTTCAAGCGGCGTCTCACGGCATCCTCCTGCAAGTCCCCTCCAATGGCAGTGAAAATGGCTGTGCGCTGCGTTGCCATGACAACGGACCGCTATGTAGCATCCTGTTGTCATGGCAACGTGACACCGTGTAGAGTCATGACATCCCATAGCGCCCCATTGTCATGGCAACGCGGCGTTATTTGAGGGGGAATTGCAGGATCATGCCGTGAGACACTGCTGCACCACATCGCACCAAGTAAGATACATTTTTTTTACATTTTTCTCCGGGTTGGCCTTCAGTAGATCACAGCGCACACACAATCACAGCACACACACAATCACACCACACAATCACAACACACACAAACCCACTCAATAACAGCACAATCACAACACACAGTCAATTACAGTACAATCAACACAATCAATCACAACACACACACTCTTTTACCTGGGAGTGGGGCATGCAAATGTCCCCTGAGCTGCTGCAGACTGGGGCGGGGAAACAGGCAAGGGGAGAAGGGATTGTCTGTGTGCAGGGAAGGCCCCGTCCCCGCAACGAAGGAAAGAGCAGAGAGAAGCAACAGCAGCCGGCGAGGAACTTGAACCTGAACTTCCAGTGCGGCCAGCAGGTCTCCCCTGTGGTCTCGGGGCCCCCCTGCATCGCAGGGTTAAGCAGCACGGTAGTTACGCTACTGACTATGTGTACAATAGAATGGGTGTTTTTTTTTCTAACCACTAAAAAAATCTCACCAGGCTAAAAACCTGCAATAATCAGGTCAAACAAATAGTTTACATAGGAGTCTTAGGAGACCGTATCGTCCCTCTGTCATATAAGTGTGCCCCAGGGAGCTTGTTACAACTGATATTGCTAGAAAACGCTGGTTTGTATAGTAGACGTTTTTTGTTGTTTTTTTTAGAGGTCAAATAGTGACACACAGCGAGAGGGGCTTCAGTTAGAAAATGAGCTACAACTGTTTTGCAGAGAGGTATCTATAATGTACCATTGCTATTGAATAATATCTCTGATCTCATCCCTACTGTGCCCTGTTAGAAAAAAGCTTTATGGACTAGAAGCCATAAATTAGTTTCAAGCAAAGTTATGTTTTTTTCAAAACAGAAGGTGAGTTGGAAGATCCCTCCCTTGTTATAGATTCCAATGGATGGGTGCCATGGTGGTGTAAGTGGTTGTGTTGAGAGCTCTGAGTTAGAAAAATCTTATACATGTGTAACATTAAAATGTAATATTTTAATCTTGCTTACAGCATTTGTATGTCTGAGTTTCAACAAACAAACTGAAGAAAAGCCCTTTTTCAAACAGAAGACAATAGGGGGGGGGTGCTGTAGTAAGACATATTTGTAGTAAAATGTACGATAATTGCGTCATTTTTATCTTGAAACTCTTTCGCGTTAATGGATCAAGGTTATTGAGTGGCAGTATGAATAGTTAGAGAGGAATCACGTGACACATAGTGAGATTTATCAAACTTTACTTCCCTGTACATACTGTATCTTTTTCATCTTGTATTTACATACTAAAAAAAACACCAGGTCAGAATTGATGTAAAACTTTTCTAGCTAACAATTTCTATAGTGGCGGAAACTCTCTAATTTTTGGCATAAATTGATGAGAAAATGAATCGAATGCATCAAAACAAATTTTTTATTTGCATTTTGTTTCCGTTCATACATCACCCCATAGTAACAGGAAAAGGAATCAGGGGAGCGTCAGTGCCTAAGGAAAAAATGTGATACTCGCATAGTGCAATATGTTAACAATACACATACACAGGCAGAGCTCTCATAAGAGCACAGTGAGGCTAGATATTAATGATCACTAAGTATCAGAAATATTAGCTGTGTATGGGCATCTCTAATGACCCATACACACAGGAACATAAATAGGAGGTAGGAATCCAAAAGAGAGACACCAATCCAATACTTAAAAAATGTAGATATTTATCCAGCATTGATAAAAATTGGAGGCTTACAGGATTCCGGAAAGGTAACAGCAAGTTTGTACACATGAAGGTTCACTCGAGTCGCGTTCTCGGGATCTCTGCACGATGCTGCTTCCTCATCCGGTCTCCGACCTGCGCTGCTTCAGGGGGCCGATACGTCACTTCCGGGTTCTTCAACTCGTATTGCGGACGCCACCGGAACTCCACAGCAGGCTCTCTCCCTCTGGATCTCACACGAGGGGTTACGCTCTACTAGTTTCGCCGTACGTAGTGACGGCTTCGTCAGGAGTGATGTTACCCCATAAAGAGATGCTATTTGTACCCTTTACTTAATGCTGACCTTTCCTCCTATTGGACAGCAAGTAAATTGGTGATTGACTACATATGTCCTCCCAATCTTCACAACACTGTTATACAATTAACCTTTAAAATACACAACAATGTTTATACACTTCAAAGTAAAATACATCTTTATTAATAAAAAACCCATTCTAAAAATTCACGAAGTGGCCTAATATACAACTGTGCTATTTTTGGAATTGTATATAAAATATATAAAAGACATAAAATCTAATAAAATCGCTCAAAATCTAACTTCTAATATATGTTGAAACGGCGATTGTTGTATCTCAAAATAAAATAGGGAAAAAAACAATTAGTTCACAATAAGTGCATTTTCAACCTCATTTTGCAGTCTAAAGCAATTTATTGTCTAAAACGATTTATTATTACAGTTTTTTATAGGAAAGCACTTAGCTCAAAATCCACATTAAGACCTAGTGGTACAAGTGTTTGCAAAGTGAAGATCCAGAAGCTTTCTCTTTTTTTAAGAGCAGCTTGTCTGTCTCCACCTCTCCAATGTGTCAACACTTGTTCTATAACTGTAAAAGTGAGCCCAGATGTGTCCCCATTATGTTTTTGTAAAAAATGGTTGGACAGGTGATGTGTAGTAACACCTCTCCTCACATTACCGATATGCTCAAGTATACGTATATTTATAGTTCTTGTTGTTTGGCCCAGATATTGTAATCCGCATGGACAGGTGATAAGATATACCACATAATTAGATTTGCATGATAAAAGTTGTTTTATGTTGTATCTTTGCCCTGTGATATTTGACACAAAACTAAATTTATCCTCTGGTCTATATTTACATGCAGTGCATGTGGTACAACCATAAAAACCTTTGGATTTTGTTAGCCATCTGTTCCCCTCACTGGTTATTTTAGGTAGGGCACTGGGGGCTAATTTATCTTTCAATGATTTGGCTTTTCTGAAGATCACATTTGGGTTTTCAGGGACAATCTCTCCAAGCACAGGGTCATTTTTTACAATGTGCCAGTGCTTTTTAATTATTTTGGTAATCTTATCTGATTGTCTATTGTAATCTGTCATAAATGAGTACTCAAAAGTTTTATTTGATTTAACCTTCTTGTTCTTACTCAATAAATCATTTCTATCCAAATCATTGACTTTTTTAATGGCATCCTGTATGATCACATCATTGTAATCTTTTTCTAAAAACCTTTCTTGAAGAAAGACAGATTGTTTTTGAAAGGTACTTAAGTTACTACAATTCCTTTTAATGCGTCTTATCTGTCCATATGGGACATTTTGCAGCCATTTCGGATGATGACAACTTGTGGTGGATATGTAATTGTTTATATCTAAACCTTTGAAGAAGGTCTCTGTTTTTATTGTCCCTTCCTCAATGAAAATAGTCAGGTCCAAGAAATTAACTTTTTCCTGACTATATTCACAATTAAATTTTAAATTGAGCAAGTTGTCATTAATATAGATAATAAACTGTTTAAGGCTTTCTTCATTACCTTTCCAGATAAACATAATATCATCTATATATCTACGCCATAGGCACAAATTCGCACCCAGCTCTGCAATAGACCAAATATGGTCTTCTTCCCATGCTCCCATAAGAAGATTTGCATAGCTGGGTGCAAATTTCGTGCCCATGGCGGTGCCACATTTTTGCAGGTAATATACCCCCTCAAACAGAAAATAATTGTGTTCTAGGATGAACTTTATGCCATCTAAAATAAAGTTGGCCTGTTCATTTGGCATATCTGGATCTTTTGATAAGGCCCTATCCACAGCTTCATGTCCATCTCTATGATTTATACACGTATAGAGGGAGGTAATATCACAAGTTACTAGATAACATCCATTTTCCCATACTTGACTTTCTAAGATGCGCAAGATATCCGTTGTGTCCTTAAGATAGGAAGGAAGTTTAGTGACATATTTTTGTAAATATATGTCTATATAAGCAGATAGATGTGACGTTAAAGAGTCAATCCCCGCTATTATGGGCCTACCAGGTGGATTTGTAATACTCTTATGGAGTTTTGGTAGGTAATAAAATATGGGTCTAACAGGATTTTCTCTGTAGAGAAAGCTATATTCATCACTGTTAATGACTTCTTCTATCTTACCTCTATCTAACAGGATTTTAAGTTCTTTTTAAAAAAAAATCACCCCATAGTAGGATGGCCAAGTGGCTTCTCCAAAAATACTGGACTCAATGGTGAAAGGTGCGTCAGGTCACTATGTCCAGGGAGGAAAATACCGGACACATGTATCCAAATACAGGACAGTCCAGTTCAATACTGGACACCTGGCCACCATACCCCATAGATATAGGCCTGATTTTTCCCCTATCCTTGTTCACACTGCTTTTCAGGACATTCTCTCTTACTCTACATGTCCCTCATAGGAAGAATAAAAAGAGCTTGTTAAAATGTTTTGCTTATGTTGTGCATTTCTAGGGGTTGCACATAAGGTATCAAATAACAGTTTCCTTCCTCTCCTTGGTAATGACACATGAACCTGCATTTTGCAACTACTATTATTGCAACGAGAAAAAAATGTGAGGAATAAACCTCCAAAGCTGGTGCTTAATCAATAGCAATAATGCACTAAATATGCCACATATTAGGCATACTCTTGAATCCTTCAGTTGTATCAGTGTATAGGGGTAAGTGATACTTAATGGCTTGTAAATGTCCTCAGTGTGTTTGAAATGAACTCACCCAGAGTGGGGGGCTAATAAGCTGTATGCAGTCCAAAGCATCTGTGGAAACGCTGCTGCAAAACGTCCCACAGGATACTCACGGAGTCTTCGGTAGCTTCCCTCACCGCACCATGTGCCCCACACTTCAATGATCAGCTGGCCGTACTCACGATGGTCTGTCCGTGTCCGCCTGTTGTTGCTGATTTATGCCAGAACGCCCCCGTAGAACGCCGATACTGCGTGCTCCAGCCGATGAGTAATACAAGACAAATGGTCGGAATGGCGGTCACTGCTCTCCGAATCAGGATACAACCAAGCGCAGTAAAAATAAGGTAATTATTTATTCATCCACATAGGAAAAAGACATACACAGAGTGTATAACTCTGATGCGTTTCGTCTCCATAAGGGAGACTTTAGCAAAAGTGCTACTATTATTGCAATGTTGCCATGGACACACAATAGAATACACCACTTTAAACTAGTTGTGTACGTTTTCCCTCTCTTTCTTGTCTGAGTAGAATCATTGAGTTGTTTTCACCCTGGTTTAGGTGACATTCAGTGCTAATTCGAAGCCCCATGTGGAAATCAAAGGAGCTGCCAGTCTGATCTTGCACCATGTGCAGCATTTTCCTTGCTGACTGGCTATCGTGGCCTACATCCCCTTTCTGAAACAAGTCTTCTCCAGTTCATTTCTGGATATGAGGGGATAACAGAGATAAAGAAGCAGCAGTTCTGCTTCAGACATATTATAGACTGAGATAATCTAACTTTTTTAGTTTTGAAAGGAGGGAGTTGCTATTTCAACTTGAACAATATGGGAAGGGTTCTCAATTAGACAATTAATGTTGTTGAAATGGCTAGAGAAATAACTACAGTGAGAATAAGGGCTTGCATTTTAAAATGTAGTAATTAAACATACAATAATTATGAAACAATTAAAAATTATATAAAAATGCACATTTTACAGATATGGTGTGGGTGTAACTGTAATCTGCTATTATCTACATTTTTACTTTAAAGTGTTTGCAGCTTTAAACTCCCCCCAAAAAGCCTGTTGACTTTATAAGAGTTGAAAAATTTGATTGAGATAAAAATCATTGCGTGATTTTTGAGGCATCAAAGCTCATTAGCTGTTTGAATAAGCTGCGATGTTAATTAAACAGAGACATTCAAACATGATGGGCATATGAGTGAAATGCTAGGTAAACATTTTTGGCTGCATCACTTGGGGTTTCAGCATGTCTTTCACACATCAAAGCTGTGTGGGCTAAGGGGGAGTGAGAGGAGTAAACATAGGAAATAAGCTCAACCAACAGATAGGTGTTGTTTGTGGGGCCTTAACTACTGCATCTGAAACCTGCAAAGTCAAGGTAGCCAGAGGCATCACTGGAAGGTCCAGGCACACTCACGAGACCATGGATAAATTATATTCTGTATCATAAGAGGCAAGGCTCACAGAGATACCCACTAATTAGTGTTGAGTTACTGTACCAGATTTAATGGAAACAGGCTTGGAGCAGCTATCTCAATTTTTTCCCAGAGGGTGGTGAAGAGAGGGAGGGGAACAGGGGAGAAATGCAAGAAGATAGACGTTTGGTCCTGGATACTGTTGCACTGATTTGAAATTCACTTCCTGAAAAGTACATCGGGTCATAGCTGATTCCTTCAGAAACAAGGAGGGCAGTAAATCAGTGTTAATATTAGATTCATAATACCTGCCCAACTGCCCATTAAAATTGGTAGATATTATTAATTTTATATTCACACTCTCAATGAGAACACACAGCAATAACCAGGTGGGAAAACACAAAAGCATTTTATTTATGTTGCATATTGCACAATGGTGTTATGGCGTAGCAGAATATTTCCTGTGTATTTACCTCATGGAATTCTTAGGGAATTTGTATATCAGGACAAAGGTGCAGCACATTTCACAGAATATATATTCTGTAAAATGTGCTGCACCTTTGTATATAGGGTTAAATAAGGCTTGCAGCAAGAGTAGGTTGATAAAATACAGTGACAGGACTATCATAGCCCTACGCATTTCATCTCAAAAGACTTTTTGAAGGGGTATATGCCCCTTGACAAAGTCTTTTGAGACTAAACGCTTAGGGCTATGGTAGTCCTGTCACTGAATTTTATCACCATGCACCTTGATAAAGAGCGGCAAGCTCGAAATGTGTTGGTAGGGGCTACGTGGCTCCATTATGTAGCTGTTTGCTCAATGATACCACTTATGGGATACACTCTCTTGCAATTGTCTTCTCAATACTGGTGTAAGTAGTGCTCTTAGTTTCCTGAGATTCATTCAACTGAATTTTATCAACCTACTCTTGCTGGAAGCCTTATATAAGGCAATTGGAACTTTGTACATTGTATGTGTCTTTGACTGTACCGATGGAGGCTCTTCCGGGTACTGACATCACAATTCTGTCATCGCGTGATTATCACGGGATTTGGAGATCGAGGAGGAGTGGGTCTGAAGCACCAGCGTCGGAAAGGAGACTGCATATTTCAAGGACCACACAACAGACCGTACAGCTACTGTTTCCAGTTTTGTAGTGAAAGATTAGGATTTTATCCTAAAGTGCCCATTTTTACCTGCTTTTACGTAAGTAGAATTTGTATCTGCGTTGTAAGATACTAAATATTCGTACTTCACCATATTGGAGATTTCTCATGTTTCTAGGCTCTAGCCAGTCCCAGAGATCACTTGTAGCCCCTTTACCCCTACCCTAAGTGAGATTAGGTCTGCTACTCCATTTGTACTGTGGTGCGTACCTGTGAGGTAGCAGGAGGGATGAGCACTTCCGCGGTGGTGGGGAATCATCAGGGTAGGTGTACAGGGTACCTTTGTTCATTAGATGCAGCGCCTCCAGTCAGCTTTGATCCTCTGGATAGTAGTAGGATGGAAAACAAAAAGAACTCTGGCGCTAACTCGTGTAAAGGACTAAATCAGAAAGAACTAAATCAGAAAGAAAAGAACACAATATTACCGTAACTACGAATGTAGCTGCCCTCCCCTTACAAAAGGGAGAATGAGGGATAGAATGTAGATCCCAGTCTGCTGAAACCCCAATAGGATCTATCCAAGACCCTTAGTACATACAGAAAAAAAAACACATAAAAGGGGGAGCAAGGGATTAGATAGTCAATCATTATAAATATGAATATATATGCAATCTCGACCAGTGGGGTAGGGAAAATAGCCCACATATATGATCTTACTACTCACACGGCCATGTGTAAGTAAATACACAACAGAGGTTTCTTTACTTGTCTTTATCTTGTCTTGTCTTTGCTTTTGACTCTTCTATGGAAATCCTTGTCCAGATGGTCCTTGGATCCTCCCAATATCATATACACAATGTGTAGGGATCAAAGATTCGACTAAATACTTTCACAATATAGCAGGGGGATCAGCCAGGGGAGGTTTGGAGTGAATAATGCTAAAAATATCAAATACTCACACGGGCATGTGTAAGTACATACACAACTAGGGGTTTCTGTTCCTTTAAAGTGGATCCAGAGATCTCTATCCCTTCAGTAATGATATTCCTCCAGGTGCCAGACACAGCTCACACCCACATGATCCCAATAAGATATATATGAGATGTGTTCAATAATGGATAAAAATGCATTTATTCACACATATACTGCACCGACACACTTTATTCGAGCAAATACCCGGTATGTACCTGGCAGATACCTGGAATGCGCCGCTCCTCACCTCTGACAAGCCCCGTTGCATTTGCCTTCCCAGCCTGGGTTCATGCCTGGCTGATGGGCGGCTGATCTGTTAAATGATAATGATTAAGATTTAATAGGCTGCAATGCTTCGCGTGTCTACCAGATGGCATAAATTCATGAATTGTAATGCAGTATATATATATGTACTGTGCAGTATTGCAGCCAGCGGGAATAAAATGCTTCAATCCCTGCCGGAAAATAACTCAATGCACTCGGGCAGAAAACAGTCACAAACCTCAATACACCCGGGTATACCCGAATTCGTGGGACTAGCCGAGCTCGAATAAAGTGTGTCGCCAGTGTATAACAAAAAAACTCACATGTACAACAGCCCAAATCAGCAACACCACTGACCGTGTGCAATGCAGCATATAGGATCCTAGATGCCGCGTCCGGAATACAGGATCATGCAGGAGATAGCGTCAATGATAATGTGTATTTTACAGGGGGTACTCCATATTGATTAATAAAGTCAAGTTATATTGAAATAGTCACATAGCTATTCTGCTGGGAACAGAAAGTTTGAACACATACATACTTACATACATATGTAATTTCTCATTATCCTGTGTCAATTTCTCTGAATTCTGTAGACAAGGAGATAATGCCAGAATATTGGAAGCAAGTTCTGCACGTCAGCTTGTTTTGCTTGACTATATAATCTGTCTGTATACATGAAATAAACGGGAGAAAGTAAAGAGCTTGTGTTCTGACCTGTTTACTTGATCCTTCGAGCGCTCGTTTCTTTTACTGATACAGCACTTTAGAGGGTTGATGACCTCTCGAGAGGGTCTATCCGAGTGAAGGGGAAGGTCCATACTGAGTTGGAGTAAAGGACAATTTTACAGTCAATTCAAAGATTATTCTATGGGTGGCTCACAAGGCAACCCTACATGGTTCACTTATCAGCATTGCGGCAGGGCGTAAAAAGAACAGGGAGTCCCAAATTTTAAAGCTGCAGGAAAAATTGGCAGAACTGTCAGACTTACATAAGAGAAATAGAAGGCCCGATACCTTAAAAGAGCTCAAGGACATTAGAATAGAGCTGAATTTGCTACTTACCTCCCAGGCTGAAAAATCATTGAGTTGGTCAAAGAGGAAATTTTATGAGAAAGCAAACAAGCCAGATACTTTACTAGCAAAAAAATTATGGAATAAACAATCTAATTATGGTATACATGCTATCAAATTGAAATCGGGCACTCTGACCTCTAACCCAAAACTAATTGTGGAAGAATTTAGAAAATATTATGAAGAGTTATACAATGGTGAAAAGGTCAGCAACAATACCAAAACGAGACGGATACTAGAGGAATTTCTGGCGGCCTCAAATCTTCCTAAATTGAGCGGAGAGGAGGTAGAGGTGTTGCAGAGAGACTTCTCACAGGAGGAACTGACACAAGTGATTAAACATTTAAAGCCCTCTAAAGCCCCAGGTCCTGATGGTTTCTCAAATTTATACTACAAAAAATATGCAAAACAACTAGCCCCCCATATGCTCCGTATGTTCAATGCAGTGTTAGCAGGAGCTTCATTCCCGAGTCAAATGCTCCAAGCGTCCTTCTCAGTGATTTATAAACAAGGCAAATACCCACCTTTTTTTTATTTTTTTCGTTTTCTGTTCTTTTTTGTTATGTCATTTATTTGTGTTACATGCAAGTATTGTAGCATTTCTAGGCTGTGTTACATGCAGGCCAATGTACATCGTGTTGTTTGATGATAAACTGTCAATAAAATTTGAGTTATAAAAAAAAAACATTGTTAGAAAAGCACACTTATCAGTGTATACCTTTGGGTAATAAGTATAAAAGAAAAGTCAAAACCAATGTGGCTAAATAAACAGGTAGGGGAGGAAATGGACAAGAAGAGGAAGGCGTTTAGATTCTTTAAGTCAGAAGGGATAGAGAAATTATATCGGAATTATAAGCAATGTAACAAAAATTGGAAAAAGGCAATCAAATTCGCAAAAATGGATAATGAAAAAAGGGTTGCAATAGAAAGTAAGATTAACCCTAAAAAGTTATTTAAGTACCTTAACAACAAAAAAATAAGGAAAGAAAATATAGGACCCTTTCAGTGCAAGATGGGCAGGCAGATTATTGGAAATAAGGAAAAAGCAGTTGTATTAAACTAATTCTTTGCCTCTGTGTTTACCAGGGAAGAATTAATTTCAACAGTAGTGCCGCAGGAGGAAGCCACAACCTCCATATTAATGAACAATTGGTTAACTGAGGAAGAAGTTCATAAGCGGCTTGAAAAAATTAAAGTAAATAAGGCACCTGGCCCCGATGCTATACATCCATTCTCAATGAGTTAAGTTCAGCAATATCCAAACCATTACAGTTAATATTCAAGGACTCCATTTCCACAGGCTCAGTACCACAAGACTGGCGTAAAGCAGATGTGGTGCCTATATTTAAAAAGGGAGCTAAATCACAACCGGGGAATTACAGACCTGTAAGCCTGACTTCAATAGTGGGGAAACTACTTGAATGTTTAATACGGGATACTATTCAGGAATACCTAATGGAAAACAAAATCATTAGTAATAGTCAGCATGGATTTATGAAGGATAGATCATGCCAAACTAACCTTATTTGTTTCTTTGATGAGGTAAGTAGACATTTAGACCAGGGTAATGCAGTTGATGTGGTCTACTTAGATTTTGCAAAGGCTTTTGATACGGTTCCACACAAGAGGTTGGTGTACAAAATAAAGCAAATTAGACTCAGTAATAATGTATGCACCTGGAATGAAAACTGGTTGAAGGACAGACAAAAGAGGGTTGTCATAAATGGAACTTTTTCAGGTTGGGCTAAAGTCGAGAGTGGAGTACCTCAGGGATCGGTACTGGGACCCCTGCTTTTTAACTTGTTTATTAATGACCTTGAGTTTGGCATCGAGAGCAAAGTCTCCATCTTTGCTGATGATACTAAATTGTGTAAGGTAGAAGAATCAGAGCAGGATGTAATTTCTCTCCAGAAGGACTTGGAGAGACTGGAAACGTGGGCAGGTAAATGGCAGATGAGGTTAATACAGATAAATGTAAGGTTATGCAAATAGGTTGCAAGAATAAACTGGCGACTTACAAATTAAATGGGGATAAATTGCGGGAATCCTTGATGGAGAAGGATTTAGAAGTGCTTGTTGACAGCAGGCTTAGCAATAGTGCCCGAAGTCATGCAGTAGCTGCAAAGGCAAACAAGATCTTATCTTGCATTAAATGGGCAACGGATGGAAGGGAAGTAAACATAATTATACCCCTTTAAAAAGCTTTAGTAAGACCACACCTTGAATATGGAGTACAATTTTGGGCACCACTCCTTAGAAAATACATTTTGGAACTAGAGAGAGGTTGCAGAGAAGAGCCACCAAATTATTAAAGGGGATGGACAATCTATCTTATGAGGAGAGGCTAGCTAAATTTGATTTATTTACATGAGAAACGAGGCGTCTAAGAGGGGGTATGATAAGTATATACAAATATATTCGGGGACAGTACAAGGAGCTTTCAAATGAACTATTCATCCCAAGGGCAGTACAAAGGACTCGGGGGCATCCCTTTAGTTTGTAGGAAAGGAGATTTCACCAGCAACAAAGGAAAGGGTTATTTACAGTAAGGGTGGTTAAAATATGGACTTCATTACCCATGGAGACTGTGATGGCAGATACAATAATTTTTTTCAAAAAAGGTTGGACATCTTTTTAGAAAGGAAAGGTATACAGGGATATACCAAATAAATATACAGTACATGGGAAGAATGTTGATCCAGGGATTAATCCGCTTGCCAATTCTTGGAGTCAGGAAGGAATTTATTTTTTCCCTTATGAGATATCATTGGATGATATGACACTGGGTTTTTTGTTTGCCTTCCTTTGGATCAATAAGTAAGTATAGATATAGGATAAAGTATCTGTTGTCTAAATTTAGCATATGTTGATCTTGATGGACGTACGTCTTTTTTCAACCTCATCTACTATGTAACTATATAAATACTACTTCACCCACCCCGCTACCCCCAATAAATAATAGAACACTATACTAGCCAATATACCCATTGATTGCCAGTGTGGTTACCTATTCTGTCAATGGGAGCAACGATAACCCCATCTTTTCTAATCTTTTTTTTAGAAAGGAAAGGTATACATGGATATACCAAATAAGAATACATGGGAAGGATGTTGATCCAGGGATTAATCCGCTTGCCAATTCTTGGAGTCAGGAAGGATTTTATTTTTCCCCTTATGAGATATTATTGAATTATATTTCACTGGCGTTTTTTGTTTGCCTTCTTTTGGATCAATATACTGTAAGTACGGATATAGGATAAAGTATCTGTCGCCTTTATTTAGCAAAGGTTAAACTTCTTTCAACTTGATCTTCTATGTAACTATGTAACTCTGTAACTATGTAATAGCAATGCATGGGCATGGTTATTGGAGCAGCTACTGTATCTCAATTTTTTACATTTAAACTTTAATCACACACTTTTGAGGCAGGGGGACTCGGTAGCAGAACCGCATTAATTTCAGGTCCGGGGAACCCCTGCATCCTGAGTTACAGGCCCCGGTATGGGGTGCCGGTATCCCCTGTGCGTTTAAATGTCCCAGTAACGTGATGTGGGAGATTTAAACATAGCACGGTGATACCGACACCCCATACAGGGCCCTGCTTCAATACTATGTGACTAAAATTTAAATAAAAACAGCTTCGTTACCTTAGCGGCTAGCTAGGTTAAACCTGAATAATGGTTTCTTGCAGTACAGGGGGTGGGTGAAGGCGGTGGCATTGAGAGCATCTCGTTCTTCCTTCTGTTCTCTGAAACGAATGTGGAAGGGGTCCACAGCGGACCTGTCATTTAACCCCTCCCCGTAGGAGTAGACATCATCATCATTATCGTCATAATCATCCTCATCCAGCCTGAAGGGACAGTCTTTGGTGTGGTCTAGCTTTTCGCACCATAAACATTTCTGGTGCGGTTCCTTTTGCGGGACCACGCCGGGATACCCATTCCTGAAAGGACATTGTTTTGTGTGGCCAGGCACATTACTCATAAAACACATTGTATCCTCCATTTTCTACCTTCAGGTGTATTCGTCACCTTGACCTATTGGAGGCGCTATTTAATCAATTCTTCATAGCTTTCCCTGTGTATCCTGTAACAACTGGTCATACACAGTGGACAGACTTTTCATGCAGAATTTTTTTTCACTTCAGTTAGGCGGCCATTTTAAATCCCCACATTTATTTTCAAACCCACAGTTTCCGCTGCTCAGTGCCTTTTGTCACCAATTGTGATGCCCACACCACGTTGCAGTCTCTTTAAGTCCCAATTTAAGGCAGGAACCACTGTATTTCTTATATGGGGTTTATTTACAGGGATTAAATCATATGATAACAGGCCCACCGTCCCTTTAAATCAAAACAACACATAAAAATAACACCTATTCCCTTTAGGGAAAACTAACTACACCGTAGCTTTAGCCCTCACTAACTGGATGGCCAGCTAAACTGTTTCCCAACCCAAAATAGGTAATATTATATTTAACATACATAGTCTCTGTACACAGCAATAAAGGGGTTTGCTTATCTATAAGTCCAGGTTTTGAGCAGACATCCTCGCTTCAGCATGGCCTTGCGTCCTTTCTTCCTAGAGGAACTCAGCCCCACGTGAGCTCAGAGAAATTCTCCTCTGTAAATGCCAAGGACCGGACATCCCCGCTTCAGCACGTTTTGTCGTCCTTCTTCTTCCCTCTGGGATTCAAACCCAGGCATTCCCAGCAGACTCCGCGATCACCATTCAGCGGGTCCAAGGAACTGTGCCAGCCTTACTTGCTTGGGAGCACCTTCTATCTATCTATCTATCTATCTATCTATCTATCTATCTATCTTTCTATCTATCTGTCTATCTATCTATATCACAGAGCTTGTGCCTTTGCAGTTTAAACTTTTTCAGCCGCAGATCTACAGTATTTAGACTTACTCAGTATGTAGTTAGCACAACAGCCAATGAGCTGCCTAGGAGCCTATTAAAGGTTTTTAATAATTTAACAATATGAATCATAAGATGATACATACGTCAACTATGATTGTGGCTACTGTCCCTAAATGATTGCAATAAAACATATTTGATCGAATTCCATGCATATGTAGCCTAGCCTCTTGTTGCTTCTTATTTTTCTGGGCTCTACCAGTGTAAGTCCTGTTAGGTGCAGGCAGTGGATGGGTTAATTCCTTCAGAAAGGCCTTGTGTGCTTTTGAAGCCTTAGATGCATTTGATGTATCCAAGGGCGGGCCTAGCAACAGCCAGAGAGTGTCAGCCTGAGGGGTGTATACTGATTGGGTCACATACTGGATGTGATGACCTGTCTGTATCCAGATCTGTCTTGTTATGAGGCGGTGTTACATTCACACCCAAGTGTATAAATACTGGCACTCTCACAAAAGTAGGTGGGTGTCTTTCCTCCCCCTGTGGAGTGAGTACCAGCTACCCTGGGTCTCACAAGGAGGCTTCAGGAGGAACACCATGCAGAGGGAAAGCTATGCAATGCTGTAAGATCAGAACCTACAATAAACACCATTGTACCATCACCAATGTGATTCACTGTCTAAGGACCAAGAAAAGTGTCAGTATGGACTCTCCTTCCATCCAAAGGACCCATGCTGACTGGAGGCACTGCAACTACGAATAAGGTACCTGGTAAACCCTGTCCTGTTCTCCCCACAACACAGCAGAACACTCATCCCTCTTGTTGCCACACAGGTACGCACCACCGCAATATGGAGTAGCAGACCCAATCTCACTTGGGGAGGGGGGGGGGAAGGGTGCAAGGGCTACACATTTAATATGAACACTTGATCTTACAATGCTTATCTGAGGCATTTTCTGGCATATCAGTTAGACCTACTGTAGGAGTGTCTGATTTAGTCTGAACTAAGGTAGATATCAAGTCCATCTGAAAATTGATAGCCGACCTCATGAATCAGTAAGGTTGTTGAGAATACTGAGAATACATTGTGCTTGTAGACAGCAAATCAATGCTAGTTGTACAGAGACAACTACAGTACAATGGTTTGACAAGGGCAAGGCAGGGGTAAGTGCACTGGTACACTACGAAGTGGCATGAGTCTTTCCTGGTTTTGTTTCCAGTCATAGAATAATAACATGCACAGTTGTATCAGGAAGCACCTGGGACCAACTCTTTTCAAGAGCAAAGATTACACATACAATGATCAATCAATTCAAACCACATGAATGAAACCTCGGTGCAGTATCAGATTGCCTGTGGAACGAGAGGTCCGCAGGGATGGCAGAGTTTATTAGGATCAGCGCTGCTAGGGCGAACACTGATTGAATTCCTAATGCTGGGCCTTGAAATGGAGAGTGCGCAAAGTGAAACCACATCGCTCAGTGAGCCGTGTGAGGGTTACAAATGGGGATATCATAACCAGAGCAGAAACGACTTTAAAGAGGAAAGTATCAGATAGAGGGATTAGCATCGTACCAGCTTATAACTCAGAATAATAACACAATGCATTTTCTATCCTGGAGGTCTGCCCCATTTCTGACAGAATCTAGCAGAATATTTTTAAGGTGCATTCATGACTACCTGTGGTAAATAACACGTTAAGCAAGTGTACCATGCCCCTTTCTCTTCACTGTAGCATTTGATATTGTATGTTAAAAAAAGGGCTGAAACCACACCGAGAAAAAATGCATATTACTGTATGTATGTTGTGTAGGGAGTGTTTAAGATGGGTGGCTAAATGACGGATTGAACATTTAGCTTTGCTGGTCCATTTGGTTTGTGAAAGAAATGTAAATAAGTGTTAGCAGGTCATTAAGGGAATATCTGCTAGGACACAGTCATTAAAGAAGTTGGACCAGACAAAAAGATTGTGCTCCAGAGCTTTTTGGCCTATTATGTGAAATGCAATACAAATTAGGGTTCAAATGATCTAAATCTCCCTGCTGCAAAACCAGAGCACAAATCAGCATTAGATTTATTTAAAAAAATAATAATCGTATTTAAATTAATGCAATTTCTTTTACTTGCTAAATCTAGTGCAGTCTTTTTTAGCACCAGCTTTGCCCCAGTTCTGTAGCAACAAACTTTAATAAACTGACTTCACAGAATAATACATTGAGAAAAAAGATATACATTGATTATGAGGTTGTAATACAGTTTAAGCATAGCTTTACCATGTGTTTGTAAGAGTGATTGCACCTTTATCATCTGCACACTGGAACACCAATGTTGGTTTTAACTACTAAGGGCCACCAACAGATGTAGCAAGACATACTGTGTCCGGCCCCAGGGTAAATCGCGGGCCACAACTGCTATTGCTCCGGTGCTTGAGGATTATTACTGAGAGGTGTCCAATCAGGAGGCAGGAATCCCTCGCAGCACGACCACGGCACCACTTTTTCCAGAGCCGCAGCTTTCATCTTTTTCGGCCGCAGATCCGGAAACGGTAAGACTCGCTACCTCTGTATATACAGTAGTTACAGAGTGTACTATTGCAATGAAGATTTTTATATGTAAGCATGAGAAACTAGTCATTATTTTATAATGATAATCTTTGGACCACTGTGTGCTTTACTACAATCAACTGTGCCTTGAAATATTAACCCTTACTAATGTGTTCTTTATAGATCCTGAAAGTTCACAGGTTTAGTGGCAGCTAAGTGTTTGTGGAGTGTGTTTACTTACATAACTCACTCAACATAGAAGGGCAAAGCTGTGCACACGTGACTCCTGAAAATCCCAGATACTCAAGACGCAGATTTAAATTAATGCCGGGGAGCTCCAGGGCCTCTGTAAACTTCTACTTACCTTGTTTCAGACGCTCCTGGTCACGCGTCGCCATGGCAACACGGCGTCAAATGATGCCACGGGGTCATGTGACATTGCGTTGCCGTGGCAACTTGACGTCATGACACCAGGATGTCTGAAGCAAGGTAAGCAGGGGGGCGCAAGGAGGGGGGACAGACGTCAGGGGGGCGCAGGGGAAAAAGATTGAGCTCCCCTGCATTAAGCTTTGTTAAAAGTAACATTAACTTTAATTATGTCATGTTAATAGCAATGCTTATCCACTAAATTGAATAAGGTAACATTATCCCAGTTTTACAAATGGAAATAGAGTAGCAGAATTTTTTTTTTTATTACCGACACTAGTGATCATGAGATGCAAAAGAGGGGTTTACCCTAATTTCGCCTATCCACTAAAGTCCATTAAGGTTATAATTTGAAAATGCACAATATATTTGTATGATTTAACGTACAGTACCATATTTCCCAGGTATCTCAGGTGTATTCAACAAGTATCTCCCCACATGTTGTATTGAGGAGTATTTTGGGAGGTATATATCAATGGGTATTTTACTAAAATAGGCTCTTTCTTTTCCGTTGGGACTTTCTCACCTACAGTATATTAAGATAGAATTCAATGTCAGTCTGACATTGGGTCGTATCTTTACTTAGCAAATGAAAAACGGCATTTAAAGAATGTTGTCCTCTTCTTTCACAAAGCTATATATGTTCTATACATTAAGGTTCAGCACCCTTTACGTTTAACACTGTTACACATGGGCACCCGTCATTCCACTGCCCAAGAATAAAGTTACCTGATGTAGTGAAAGAGTTAAATGAATGTCCACTATCTAAAAACTGATGTTCAGTGTAAGAAACATTTTAAGAAGACAAGCACAATTGCTTAACTTACATACCTATTAAGCCTCTCTTTTGCCAGGGTATGTTCTCTGAACACATCTGCCAGCTTTAATTTAGCCTGCAATCCTGTGCCTTGCCAAGTTTAGTGCTGTGGAAATTCATCCAAACCAATTCCCTCACAGTAAGATGTTAGTACAGAGATGGGGGAGAACCTAATGTCATTTGGGCTTGCTACTCGCATCACAGGATGACAGATGATACATTTGATTTACAGTAGCCAGTGATACCAAACCTTTTGAAAGATATGTGCTGAAAAATAAGCATACCTTGCCATGGTCTGCAGGAGGGCTTGTGAGCTTTTGTTTTCTAGTGGCAGTCTGAGTACATATGTAGCATTAGGAAGCAAGTATATAAAAAAACCAGGGTCCTAGCACCTCTTCAACGGGGGAGAGTGGGCATTGGAGAAAAGCCCCCTAATAGCATCCACTCTCTGTGTAGAAATTGCATATATAATAGTATACACTGATGTAGTCAGTATAGTTAGGTATAGTAACCAAAAATCAATGTAATTATAACATCCCTACAATGAGGGGGGAGTACCAGTGAAAATATACTAAAAACAGTTTAATAGGTCTGTGACAGGGTGAAGTCAACCCCTATCAGTTATGCCTGGGAAAAATATGTCTGAGTGCTTCATCCAGCACTCATAAGGGTTAACTCAGGTGGAAGCTAGCTAATCATGATGTAAGCTGACACCTGAGAGCCAGCAAGGTAGATAAAGGATCTTGTTACCAGCAGTACTAGTAGCTGCCTGTGTCAGAGGAGAGCACATGGATAGATGTGCTGCTAGCCAGAAGGATACAGCACACTACTTACTGCAGCCAAAGTAAGATTTCTTTCATTTGTTTGCGTGACTGCTTAAAAAGACTTTTACGGTTTGGGTATGGTTTAGCCAGCCAGCCTGCTAGCTAGGACTGCTGTGTTAGTCAGTTTTCTCCCAACGTGGAGCAGGATTTATTTGCTTAAAGGGACAGTGTACCCGCATGTTATGTTACTGTGGAGAAATAAAGCCACTGAACGTTTTTATTTATCCTGAAACTATACGTGTGGACTGTTCCCTGACCTCGGCTACAGGCCGTCCTGCCACAGGTGGTGTCAGAAGTGGGATGTCGGACGGCCCCTGTCTCTGAAGGGCCTCACAAAAAAAAAAAAATGGAGAAATTTTTTTCTCAGTTCCTTGAGCAACAGCTCCAGCTAGCAGAGAAGCAAGCAGAGCGACAAGCCCAGCAAGATGAGCGACAAGCCCAGCAAGATGAGCGACAAGCCCAGAAAGCTGAGCGACAAGCCCAGCAAGATGAGCAACAGGCCCGGCGAGAGGAAAAGCTACTCCAACTGCTGGTCGAAGGCCCAACCCCAGGCAGACCAGGGATTCCAAATAACCCACAGGTGATGCTGCCTAAAATGAAGCCAAACGAAGACCCAGAGGCATTTCTCCTCACTTTTGAAAGGGTAGCCACGGCCCACGGCTGGACAGTTGATCGCTGGGTAACGACTCTGGCTCCACTCCTCATAGGGGAAGCTCAGGCAGCCTACCAGGCTCTTCCAGCGGACGAGGCCATGGACTATCAGAAACTAAAGTCTGCTATTCTGGATCGCCTAGGCCTCACGCCAGAGACCTACCGACAGCGGTTCTGGACAGTCAAATATACAAACCGAGACAGACCCCGGGTCGTAGCCCACCGGTTAGTAGACTTATGTGCCAGGTGGATACAACCGGAAAAACATGACAAGGCAGAGATCCTTGAACAGTTTGTGCTCGAGCAGTTCATACAGATACTGCCCCCCTCCTCCCGCTCCTGGGTAAAAAGACACGCTGCATTTTCCCTGGATTCAGCGGTCCGCTTGGTGGAAAACTTCCTGGGCGACGACACCCAACAGAATAGCTGGGAACGGCCGGTGCAAACACCAGTTGCTTCCGGTGATACTAGAGGCAGGAGAGCAGACAATCGAGGGGTCTACAACCCGCCAGCTCGGGAGATCCAGTCAACCCGATCGGAAGACACTTTCCCATCTCGGAGGGTTCCTGGTACAAACTCCCGCAGAGACGCCCATCCTGGGTCCGAGGCCACTGGATCACTCAAGGGAGTCCGCCACCCACAGTATTCCCCGAGAACCTGAACTCCTGTCACCCACCCAGTGGAGAGGATAACCCCACCAACCAGAAGGGAGGACCCCATCCAACAGCGGAGAGGTCCAAACACTGAGCCCCGTCAAGAGCTTCCGCGGACGACCGAGTTTGCGGACTCAGGAGATGAGGAAATGGACTGTTCATATGGCAGAACCACTGCCACAGCTTGTCTCCGAGGGGACCACAATCCGTGGTTAGTCCCAGCATCTCTGGAGGGGAAAAAAGTAAACGCCATACTTGACTCGGGCTCTGGAAAAACCCTGATCCTAGAGGGCCTAATTCCAAGCAATAGACTATCTTATGACTCTCCTTGGAATATCGAGTGTATCCATGGGGATACAAAGAGATACCCGACGGCGAACGTTACACTGCGTATCCAGGATCAAGAGGCTAGCCTACTAGTGGGAGTTGCTCCCTGGCTACCTGCTCCTGTTCTACTTGGCCGAGACTGGCCCTACCTCGAAACATTGTTGGCCCCTACTCCTACGGAGCCTACTTCTCTGGTACCGGAGAAGCCCGGAGACTTGTTCCCTTTTTCCCCAGAGATTTTCCCCCGTAGACACCATGTCCCAAAGACACGTAAACAGAGACGTGCGGAAAAAGAGGACTGGTTAAGAAAGGCTGGGACTTTTGGTAACATTAGTCAGCCCAAAGGACTGCAGGTCATGGCCGGGGATGACCATGGTGAGGAACAGATAGATACGGGAGTGTTGCCAGACCTGGATCTTCCTGACTTCCGTCAGAGGCAGAGGGAGGACCCAGCTCTGGCTAGACAATATGAGAAGGTGGTACAGGTCAACAACAAGATAATAGATGAACAAGGTGTAAAAGTGTTTCCACATTTTGAACTGTTGAATGACATACTATATCGTGTGAATAAGGTTACACAAACAGGGGAGGTCATTCGACAGATGCTAGTCCCTAAAGGGTTGATTAAAACAGTGTTTACCCTAGCCCATACTCTCCCATGGGGTGGTCATTTGGGCAGAGATAAGACCACGGACCGCATCTCGTCCCGGTTTTACTGGCCAGGCATACATGGTGACATCATGAAACTATGTGAGACATGTCCTGAATGCCAGTTAACTAGCCAAAAAGGACAGAAGCCGGCTCCTTTGGTTCCTCTGCCCTTGGTAGCCGTCCCATTCAAGAGAATTGGGGTAGATCTGGTCGGACCTTTAGAACCCTCTGCGAAGGGACATAAATTTATACTCGTTGTTGTTGATTATGCCACCAGGTATCCTGAGGCCTTCCCTCTGAGATCAGCCACTGCTAAACAGGTTGCTCACAGGCTTTTAGAACTGTTTTCTAGGGTAGGACTTCCCCAAGTAATGTTAACTGACCAGGGAACAAATTTCATAGCAAAGTTAATGCAGGATGTCCTGAAGTTATTGGAGGTAAAATCCGTCCGGACCTCGGTCTACCATCCTCAGACTGATGGATTGGTAGAGAGGTTTAACCGTACTTTAAAAACTATGCTCAGGAAGTTTGTGGACACTGAAAAGCGAGCTTGGGATGAACTTCTCCCTTTCCTGTTGTTTGTGGTACGAGAAGTTCCCCAATCATCCACAGGCTTCTATGGACGCCAACCTCGGGGTATTCTCGACCTACTGAAGGAATCCTGGGAGGAGGAGCCCTCCCCTCCAAGAATACCCTTCAGTATGTCATAGACCTTAGAAACCGCCTAGACATGATAGGTCGGTTTGCGAAGGAAAACCTCAAATCTGCTCAAGAACGTCAAGAGAGGCAGTACAACCAAAATGCTCGCTTGAGGGTCTTCCAACCTGGGGACCAAGTGATGCTGCTACTACCGACATCAGAGAGTAAACTCCTTGCGAAGTGGCAGGGTCCTTTCCAAGTTCTCCACCGCACCGGGGAGGTGAACTATGAGATCTCTCAACCAGGGTCCAGGAAGGGTAAACAAATCTACCACGTGAACCTCCTGAAACCCTGGAAAATGATGAGATCGCTGTTCATTCACCCTCAGGAAGGAGAGACGGATTTGGGTCCAAAGCTTCCAAAGGGTAGTACGTACACTGACCATCAGGTTCCCATGGGAGAGCAGTTAACAACGGAACAAAGATCAGACCTACTTGATGTATGTGACCAGTTCCCAGATGTTTTTTCTGAGCTGCCAGGGCAGACTGATTTAGTGTCCCATAGGATTGAGACAGAACCTGGCGTAAAAGTACGGTCCCATCCCTATAGATTGCCAGAGGGCCGAAAAGACCTGGTAGAGAGGGAGATAATAGACATGTTGGAATTGGGCGTGATCGAGGAGTCCCACAGCGAATGGTGTAGCCCTATCGTGTTGGTCCCTAAACCAGATGGGAAGGTGAGGTTTTGCGTGGATCTGCGAAAGGTAAATGCTGTATCCAGATTTGATGCATATCCAATGCCTAGGGTGGATGAATTGCTTGATTCGCTTGGTAAAGCAGAGTATATCTCCACCTTAGATCTCACAAAAGGATATTGGCAGATACCTCTAGCGGAAGAATCCAAATGCAAAACTGCCTTCGCCACCCCTCTCGGTTTATACCAATTCGTCACTATGCCATTTGGGTTACATGGGGCTCCAACCACGTTCCAAAGGTTAATGGACAAGGTATTACGACCCCATAGGGCATATGCCGCGGCCTACTTGGATGACATTGTCATCTATAGCAGACACTGGCAGTCTCATATAAAAAGGTTAAGGGCAGTCCTAACGTCCTTAAGAGAAGCAGGGCTCAATGCAAATCCAAAAAAATGTGCCCTGGGTAAATCCACTACAAAGTACTTGGGCTATGCCATTGGGGGGAGGGATAGTAAGGCCACTAGCTAGCAAGGTGGCCGCCATAAAGGAAGTCCCCACCCCACAGACAAAGACACAGGTCCGCTCACTTTTGGGGTTAGCATGGTATTACCGGCGGTTTATCCCCAATTTTTCGGAAATATCTGCACCACTAACAGATCTGACAAAAAAGAGTGCCCCGACCCAAGTTAAATGGTCTTGGGAGTGCCAAGACGCCTTTGACATGCTAAAAAAGTGCCTGTCAGAGGGCCCCATTCTTCGGAGCCCAGATTTTAAAGAGCCCTTCATCATCCAGACGGATGCCTCAGAAGTAGGACTGGGAGCAGTGCTGTCTCAGCAATTTGATGGTGTTGAACACCCCATACTGTTCATCAGCCGGAAGCTGTTCCCAAGGGAAGTGAGGTATTCCGTTATTGAGAAGGAGTGCCTCGCTGTAAAATGGGCAATTGAGGCCTTGAGACATTATGTCGCCGGAGTACACTTCACCCTGGTCACTGACCATGCGCCCTTGAAGTGGTTAAACACCATGAAGGACACAAATCCAAGGTTGACCAGGTGGTATATGGCCCTCCAACCCTTCTCTTTTGATATTCAGCATAGACCTGGAAAAGACCATGGAAATGCTGATTTTTTGTCAAGAGAAGGAGTGGAGGGTCGGGCTTCAGCTGTGTGGGACACTAGCCACACACAAACAGGGGAGGTATGTGACAGGGTGAAGTCAACCCCTATCAGTTATGCCTGGGAAACATATGTCTGAGTGCTTCATCCAGCACTCATAAAGGTTAACTCAGGTGGAAGCTAGCTAATCATGATGTAAGCTGACACCTGAGAGCCAGCAAGGTAGATAAAGGATCTTGTTACCAGCAGTAGCTGCCTGTGTCAGAGGAGAGCACATGTATAGATGTGCTGCTAGCCAGAAGGATACAGCACACTACTTACTGCAGCCAAAGTAAGATTTCTTTCATTTGTTTGCATGACTGCTTAAAAAGACTCTTACGGTTTGGGTATGGTTTAGCCAGCCAGCCTGCTAGCTAGGACTGCTGTGTTAGTCAGTTTTCTCCCAACGTGGAGCAGGATTTATTTGCTTAAAGGGACAGTGTACCAGCATGTTATGTTACTGTGGAGAAATAAAGCCACTGAACGTTTTTATTTATCCTGAAACTATACGTGTGGACTGTTCCCTGACCTCGGCTACAGGCCGTCCTGCCACAAGGTCCTATGGACTAAATAAAATATATTTACAACATATATGTGTAACCACACATCGAGGGAGACACCACTGAATGTAGCCTGGGGAGTCCGATGAACTTCCCCTAGTGGTGCAGACCGGCGTCGCTTATAAGCATACGAATAGCTGATGGAGGCTGTACTGGAATGCGGGTCCCTGATAATGAGTCATTACTATTAATGGTGTATTAATAACTTAGCAACTCCAAAGTTACATAGAGGGGTGTGCTACAGGTGTACCAAACTCAGTGTGTGGTAACAACGTGATTAGTATATACTGGGACATATAAAAATTGTGTGCAAATGCACACTCAGGAGGAGACACCGCCGGTTGCAGCCTAGGGCTGCGCTTATAGTGCCTTGCGACAGCAACGCGACGGCGCTCCAAAACAAATACTGTAAATTTACTCCGTCGCAAGCACTTTTAGTAAGCGCGACGGAGCGTCTAATAATTTGGAAGCCGGGTAAATTTGATTTTTTTAGAGACAGTCGCCACATGTGAATGTCTCTAAACCAATCAAATTGCGTGACCGGCCCCTTTTAGTGACGTCTCTGGCCTTGTTGCCAGCAACATCGCTAAAAGTACAACTTTCGCCAGAGGCGACGGGTGACGTCATCAGTCACGTCGCCAGCACTATAAGCGCGGCCTAGGGAGTCTGATAAACTCCCCCTAGTGGTGCAAGAGACCTAAGTCAGTTTAAAGCAGACAAACAGCTGATAAAAGCTATGCTGCCATGCGGGTCTCTAATGGTGAGTCAGTACTGCTATTTCATGTGTATATAACCTTGTGTCTCTGGCGGTACTGAAGGTATGACAAACAGTTTATCTATTTCCAAGGCTACTACAATATACGGCGACTAAGATCAGAGAACCACAAAAATAAGATTGTGGTGGCAGGGGACTCCATTATTAGCAAGGTAGATAGAGCAATCTTTTGCCATGACCGCATGAACCGAACAGTTTGTTGTCTCCCGGTGGCTCAAGTTTTTCACATTGCGGATCAGTTAGACAGAAGGGGAGGGGCTGGGACTGACCTGACGGTCTTGGTACATGTTGGCACCAATGACAAATTTAGAGAAAGATGGATGGTCCTAAAAATGGTTTCAAGGATATTGGCTGCAAACTTAAGGCAAGGACCTCCAAGGTAGTATTTTCTGAAATACTACCAGTGCCATGCGCAACCCAAGGGAGACAGTCTGTGACCATGCTCGTCTGCAATCAGGAAGCAGACCTGCAGGGCTGAAATAGGGATGCAGAATAACCGACCAGAGCCCAGGGACAGTGTCCTGTTAGAGTATCCGTAGTCGGTAAGGAGGCAGGTGGTCAGGGCTGGTGGCAGTGGTGCAAAGTCCAGGGGACAGGCAAAAGGTCAGGACAGTTTGTAGTGGTGCAAAGTCCAGGCAACAGGCAAAAGGTCAGGGCAGACAGAAAGTAGCGAGGTCGGGGTCACCGTCCGGGGTCAGCTACAGAGGAATCCAAACCGGTAACAGGGAAAGGCGTGACAGCAAAGACCGACAGAAGCTGCAAACGTAGAACTTTGCTTGGCGACTCCCACTGGGAACTGCAGCGTTAGGCTGCGTCCATAGAGGGTACAGCCTAGCAGAGGCGCGCAGAGGCTGAGGGAAAGTGCGTGCTTTCCCTGGCCTTCGTACGCGCACCATCTGGGGGTGTGTCTATAGGCGGGCCAGTGACGTCACGGAGCTGGTTCGCCCAAATTGGGCGAACCTGCCTAGCTGAGACTAAGTCAGACACAAGGACCAAGTTCTTAGAATAGAACGTAGTGGTCGCGGTTGGGCATTCTCCCCGAAAAGAGTACCACGAAGTCCGGGACAAAGTACCGGTCAGCGCTTACCCTTCCGAAGCAGGCGCCCTACCTATTTGAGGCTAGTTTTCGACCCCAGACCCCCAGTAAGTGTGTATGCTTCCTGTATTTTGTATATTCATTGTGTGTACTCGGGTTTCACCCAAATAAATCTAATTTTATTCCACTACCTTGTTTTGCCTAGTGAATGATCCCAGAAAGGTGTTAAAAGTGCTGGTCTCCCATGACTGGCCCCTTAGCGTTTCTGGGTCCCTCTTGGCTTTTCTCCATGCGGCATGGGTCACCTTCTTACTTCTTTCCACATGGGTCTGGTGGGAGGCAGTTTGCCTCTCTCCGGGATCTGATAGTTTCAACCCCAGCCTGTCCAAGATATCTGCGCCCTCTTCTGGATCCCTCATGTGAACTTCCGTTCCATTCTTAGTGGCCATGAGACGAAATGGGAATCCCCTCTTATAATGTAGGTTATTGTCTCATAGTATCCTTGTAATATGATCTATGGCCATTCTTTTCATCAGGGTCAATGGCGCAAGATCATTATATGTGCAAGTGGATACTATATCTCTGGCGCCCCGCACATAACCCCAATATATAAAAAAAGGATATATACAACCAGGACCAGTAGCTGGATGAGGTCTAGAGATGTGCTCCAAACGAAGTAGATTCATATATAAATAAAAACAAATAAAGACATATAGCGTAATATTGTTAAGTCAATGCAATGCTAAAACAATACTGCTAGCAATACTAATAACAGATGATATTCAAGGCAAATGACACATAACAGGACTGGACAAATGGCTGAGAGAAAACAACAGGTAAAGTAAAAAACACATTTAATATTAGAAACAATGATTGGACATAACCATACTATAAAAATATGGGTCTGCTGGTGTTGCTGCTGCTAAGGCTGAAGTGACCACTTACCAGATGTAAAGTGGTAATGCGCAGTGGATAAATCAGAGAGTATCCCCTCTCGTGCAGGCTGATTGGCTCGTGGCGTCTCTCCTATGCGGCAGCGTTTTGTCCTTCTGGTTTCCCTTCCGGGTTGATCTCCCCTCTGGGTCTTGTGTACACAGACCTCAGCGTGCAGTCAGCTCGGGGATGGGAAGAGATACAATCACAGATTCGCCAACGGGACCCGACTCGGCATGTGGATGGTAGTAGCAGATTCGCCGCGCTCCGATCACCAGGGGGAGTGAATGGTATAGTTCCATCATCAGCTGTGGTCACGAAAGTAAGCAGAAGGGCCAGCAGGTCCCACCCTACGCGTTTCGAAATTAAAACTTCCTTCCTCAGGGGTAAAAAGTTAATGATCATTATATACATCTATCAACACGTCTCCCCATTTAAGCCCTTCTTTCTTTCTCACCAAGGCTAGGATCGCTTCTTTAGATTTAAAGTAGTGGAACCTCATCTCTACATCTCTTGCTTTATCTCCGGCCTGTGGTTTCACTCTAAGCACTCTATGAGCTCTGTCTAGGACTAATGCTGAAGGGGGCATCTAGGCAATAAAGTTTGCAGCCATTCTGTTGTTGCTCATTCAGGGTCTGTAACTGTCTCTGGTATGTTTTTGAACCTGAGGTTATTTCTTCATGCCTGGTTTTCTTGATCCTCCTGTTTTTCCTCAGTCAGCCAATTTGGATCTTAGGGTTAGGATCTCTTTGTCCATAGCTGTCTGATTATTAATGACGTAGGAAAAAGAAGGGAGATTCCCTGCTCAGCTAATATGATTAACTAACTAGAGAGGTGCTATCAGGGACAGAACATGTACACTGGTAACGGAGAGAAAGAAGCCCTACGTGATGCACACTACTCTACTGATTCAAAACAATAAATTGTTATTAGAATAAACGTAAACACACACTAAATTCATTAAAACCTAAAGGAAGCCTATTGGGAGCCTATTGTGGAAGGCTTCCCTATTGTCCGAATATTATGGGTATATTCAACATAAAATACCTGGTATGCTAGGTGAGCCTTGATGACAGGCTACAATATATATAGTTATAACCAGACGTTAGCATGGTATGAAGTGTATAATACCTCAGAGACAATTCTATTCAGGGCTATGGATGCACATTGGTGATTACCAGATATACTTAGTATGGATATTCTGGGTCAATAATGATCAACCTGAAATCTTATCAGAGTGTGACTCTAAGGTGTACAGTCAGACTCCCATTCTATTAGTGACCTAGGCTTGAGTGGTTAATACCATGAATCTCCAGTGCCACCAATTGGGTCTGACAATCATGGTCCCTAATGTTATACAGTAAGGTACTTCCTATCTGCTGGGGTATATGTGTCCAGAATGAACGCAGTGAAAGCTGAAAAGCTAGAGATAAGTATAAGGTGCTCTGCTGTGTGTAGCAGTCAGCTGTTGATATTTAGTGTGATTATATTTCCCATATTATAAACAAGACACTCGGTCAGTGCCATAACCACACATAAACCACAGACCCTAAACAGACTGCAAACTGTCTGCGTGTTGTTCCCTTAGATGCACTCAAATTCAGACTCATAAAGTATGATTAATATCAATCTGAGTCATACCCAGATTTGGTAGAGATAATGCTCCGTGTGCATGTCAGGTAATCCCTTCATGCAGTTTGTATTTAAACACACCTGGGAACCGCTATTGTATATAGCTATTGCCAGGTTTCTACCGGAGACTTTGAGTGCACTTAATAACATTAGGGACCATGATTGTCAGACCCAATTGGTGGCACTAGAGATTTATGGTATTAACCACTCAAGCCTAGGCCACTAATAGAATGGGAGTCTGACTGTACACCTTAGAGTCACACTCTGATAAGATTTCAGGTTGATCATTATTGACCCAGAATATCCATACTAAGTATATCTGGTAATCACCAATGTGTATCCATAGCCTTGAATAGAATTGTCTCTGAGGTATTACAGGCATACCCCGGTTAAGGACACTCACTTTAAGTACACTCGCGAGTAAGGATATATCGCCCAATAGGCAAACGGCAGGTCACGCATGCGCCTGTCAGCACGTCCTGAACAGTAATACCGGCTCCCTACCTGTACTGAAGCTGTGCGCAAGCGGGGAGACTATAGAGCCTGTTACACATGCTTTATTTACATCAGTTATGCACGTATATGACGATTGCAGTACAGTACATGCATCAATAAGTGAAAAAAAGGTAGTGCTTCACTTTAAGTACATTTTCGCTTTACATACAGTACATGCTCCGGTCCCATTGTGTACGTTAGTGCGGGGTATGCCTGTATACACTTCATACCGTGCTAAGTGGTTGATCGCCACTTCTCCCTCTACCACTTGCCCTCTTGACCCCATTCCCTCCCATCTCCTAAAACCTCTTGCTCCTATTATAATCCCTACGCTCACACACATTTTTAACTCCTCACTCTGCTCTGGAACCTTTCCATCCTCCTTCAAACATGCAACAGTCACACCATTACTCAAAAACAGCAAGCTTGACCCTACCTGTCTTTCTAACTATCGACCTGTCTCCCTCCTGCCTTTTGCCTCTAAACTCCTTGAACGTCTTGTATTCTCTCGCTTGCTCCATTTTCTCAACACCTACAGTATTCTCTCCTAGACCCTCTACAATCTGGCTTCCGCACTGCTCACTCCACGGAAACAGCCCTCACTAAAATAACTGATGACCTCCATGCTGCCAAAGACAGAGACAGAGGTCATTACATTCTGCTCATATTACTCGACCTCTCTGCAGCATTTGACACCGTGGACCACCCTCTTCTCCTTCACATTCTCCATACTCTTGGTATTCAGAACAAAGCTCTATCCTGGATCTCATCCTACCTCTCCCATCGTACTTTCAGTGCCTCTTCTGCTAACACCTCCTCCTCCTCTATTGATCTCTCTGTGGGGGTACCCCAGGGCTCTGTCCTGGGACCTCTTCTCTTTTCTCTGTACACACTCTCTCTAGGTGACCTAATAACATCTTTTGGGTTTAAATATCACCTCTATGCTGACGACACACAAATATACTTTTCAACACCTGACCTTACACCTGCTATACAGACCAAAGTTTCTGAATGTCTCTCTGCTATATCATCCTGGATGGCCCTCCGTCACCTTAAACTCAACATGGCTAAAACAGAGCTCCTCATATTTCCTCCCAAACCTGGCCCTACTACCTCCTTCCACATTACTGTTGGAACTACGATCATCCACCCAGTAGCCCAAGCACGCTGCCTAGGGGTCACACTCGACTCCTCTCTCACATTCGCCCCTCACATTCAAAACATTTCTAAAACTTGTCGCTTTTCCCTCCGCAATATAACAAAGATACGCCCTTTCCTCTGTTGTTCGACTGCTAAAACTCTGACTCAGGCCCTCATTCTCTCCCGTCTTGATTACTGTAACCTCCTGCTGTCCGGCCTTCCTGCCTCTCAGCTGTCTCCCCTACAATCTATCCTAAATGCTGCTGCCAGAATCACTCTACTCTTTCCTAGATCTGTCTCAGCATCTCCCCTCCTGAAATCCCTCTCCTGGCTTCCGATCAAATCCCGCATCTCACACTCCATTCTTCTCCTCACTTTTAAAGCTTTACACTCTTCTGCCCCTCCTTACATCTCAGCCCTAATTTCTCGCTATGCACCACCCCGACTCTTGCGTTCTGCTCAAGGATGTCTTCTTTCTACCCTCTTTTTATCTAAAGCCCTCTCCGCCTTAAACCTTTTTCACTGACTGCCCCACACCTCTGGAATGCCCTTCCCCTCAGTACCCGACTAGCACCCTCTCTATCCACCTTTAAGACCCACCTTAAGACACACTTGCTTAAAGAAGCATACGAATAGCACTGTGAACATTCTGAACACATGATACATAAAGCTTGGCCCCCTGCAGACGCACTTACCAGAACTCCCTCCTCTTGTCTCTGTACGTTCTCCCTACCTACCAATTAGATTGTAAGCTCCTCGGGGCAGGGACTCCTCTTCCTTAATGTTATGTTTGTCTAAAGCACTTATTCCCATGATCTGTTATTTATATTATCTGTTATTTATTCGATTACCACATGTATTACTACTGTGAATCGCTATGTACATTAATGGCGCTATATAAATAAAGACATACAATACAATACAATACAACGTCTGGTTATGACCATATATATTGTAGCCTGGCATCAAGACTCACCTAGCATACCAGGTATTTTATGGTGAATATACCCATAATATTCAGACAATAAGGAAGCCTTCCACAGTAGGCTCCCAATAGCACTTCCTTTAGGTTTTAATGAATTAGTGTGTGTTTACGTTTATTCTAATAAAAATGTATTGTTTTGAATCAGTAGAGTAGTGTGCATCACTTAGGGCTTCTTTCTCTCCGTTTCCAGTGATTATTAATGACGTCATCTATTTTGCGTGTGTTTGCGCTCCCCTATTGAGTTAACATCTTATCTAATGTCTTTAAGTGCACTTTGCAATTCCTGCTGGAGTAGGGTCTTTAAGTTTGTGTATAAGTCCTCTATGTCTTTTTTTAGTAGATAATTGTGTGCATACCTCATGCTTTGATTTTGAGTCCGACTGCATGCCAGGAGATGTCACCCTGCTGTCCGTCTGCCCCGATCTTTCTCTCTCTCTTTTCTTGAAGAAATCTTGCTGGGTCAGCCGTTTCGCAGCTTTCAGAGCCATCCTGCGGGGTTCCGTCGTCTGCTCCTCTGTTCCGAGTGAGTTTTGCCAGTCTTTTAAAGCTTTTGCAGACCCGCTGCATCACAAGGTCCTGTTTCAGGCAGCCATTTTGGACTGTGCCGCACATGCGCCTCCTTTGACTTGTTACATTAGAAAAGAGGCATCTAAGAGGGCATATGATAACTATATACAAATATATTCGGGGACAGTACAAGGAGCTTTCCAATGAACTACTCATCCCAAGGGCAGTACAAAGGACTCGGGGGCATCCCTTTAGGTTGGAGGAAAGGAGATTTCACCAGCAACAACGGAAAGGGTTCTTTACAGTAAAGGCAGCTAAAATGTGGAATTCATTACCCATGGAGACTGTGATGGCAGATACAATAGATTTGTTCAAAAAAGGTTGGACATCTTTTTAGAAATGAAAGGTATACAGGGATATACCAAATAAGTATACATGGGAAGAATGCTGATCCAGGGATTAATCCGATTGCCAATTCTTGGAGTCGGGAAGGAATTTATTTTCCCCTTATGAGATATCATTGGATGATATGACTCTGGGGTTTTTTGTTTATCTTCCTCTGGATCAATAAGTAAGTATACAGTAGCTATAGGATAAAGTATCTGTTGTCTAAATTTAGCATAGGTTGAACTAGATGGACGTACATCTTTTTTCAACCTCATCTACTGTGTAACTATGTAACAAATATCTAATATATTAAAATTTGAATCGTTTTTATTTACTCAGAACGGGTTATGTCATAGTAATCCTAAAATAATGTTAAAGTTACGCCTTAACATTAAGCTTGGAGCTTATTGTAAAAAGGAAACAAAAAAGTAGTTGGTGCGATGTTATTTCCACCTATAATACTCACTTCAAATAATAATTTTTGTACCACTTCTTAGAAAATACATAATGGAACTAGAGAGTGCAGAGAAGAGCCAGCAAATTAATAAAGGGGATGGATAATCTGATTTATGAGGAAAGGCTAAAAGCTAAATTACATTTGTTTACATTAGAAAAGAGGCACCTAAGAGGGGGTTGGAGAAAAGGAGATTTCACCAGTAACAAAGGAAAGGGTTCTTTACAGTAAGGGCAGGTAAAATGTAGAATTCATTACCCATGGAGACTGTGATGGCAGATACAATAGATATCTTCAAAATAAAAGGTTAGACATCTTTTTAGAAAGGAAAGGTATACATGGATATACCAAATAAGTAAATATGGAATGGACTTTGATCCAGGGAGTAAACTGATTGCCAATTCTTGGAGTCAGGAAGGAATTTATTTTTCCCCTTATGAGATATAACTGGATGATAGTTCCCTGGGGGGTTTTGTTTTCCTTCCTCTGGATCAATATACTGTAAGTAAAAACTATAGTGTAGCACTGTTTCCCCCACCCTCTCGGAGATGTACTCTTTGGCTATGGTGTGGTGTTGAGGCATACCTGTAGGTTCAGTAGAGCTGAGCTGATCTGCGATGTAGTGGAGATCAGGACTGGCTTTTGATGTCATCTGTAGTTCTTTCCTTTGGTGTTCAGCACCTCCAGCTTCAGGGGGCTCTGGTAGTACCAGAGACAGTCCTCTCTGAAACACATCTTCCATACACCACATGCACTGACTCAATCCAGGCTGGTGTCTAATTAACAAAGGGCTTTATTCTTAGCAGTCACTGCATGATTGTATTAGAGCGGAGCAAGGGTTCAGAGGGTTCCAGCCTCTAGATGGTGCTCAACCCTTATAGTATGGGGTCATCTTCCTAGGTCAGATGTTCCCTCAGTCCCAGGGACTGAGGGTGAGCATGCTCATCCCGCCATGGGAGAGACTCACAGCTCTCTCCTTCCTCTCCTCCAGAGCAGGATCAGGACTGAGCTAAATTTTCCACTCCCTCCTAGGAGGAACAAGAAGGGGTGGGCTCATGGTCTATACCTACACCAGATAGGCTTACACACGTGAGTCAGCACCTTAATTCTGTCACTCTTAAGGGGGGCATGAGGGGGGGGGTCAACAAGCCCACAGATTAACCCCTTACAGCCTGCAGCTAGCAGTACTTACATAACGGCAGGGAAAGATAGGCAGAAAAGACATACCCTGTTACAATAGGATAAAGTATCTGTTGTCTAAATCTAGTATAGGTTGAACTTGATGGACGTATGCCTTTTTTCAACCTCATCTACTATGTAAATATGTACTGTAAGTTTATGGGCATTTTTGACAACTGCTTATACTTTGGATTGTGTTATTTGTGGTAGTGTCTGTGCATCAACCAATGTATTACAGCAAGGGTTTTCTAACTGTAGTCCCTGAAGATTTTGTTGGTATTTTAATATTCACTTTAGTCAGCTCACTCCTGCAGTCTATGCATTTTCTATTACTGCTGAAGGCTAATTTTGTATATACATATACACATGCAATGATTTTCACAGATGCTGATTACTCCCTTTATTACTGTAAATGAGTTATTGTTGTAGCTGTGTGATTAAAGGCAAAAACTTTTTTACACCATGGAGCGCACACTTTTTTCTCTATTATATATATATATATATATATATACAGTATATATATTGAATATTCATGTTTGCGTAAGACAGGCACCCTATCTTACGTGTATTTTTTAGTACCATGCTTGGGCACAAAGAGAAAAGGTAAATTGTATAAAGTCCCATGGAAACGTCAATGTACAGTACAGTAGCATGAGGCAGAGTTTTCATTTCAACTGGAAGCTCCTTGTTAAAGTATGAATTACCAATGTATGTCCCATCCTTCCAGTATGATACTAATGACATTTTCACTACCAAACAACCAATATACTGTAATCGTCTTGGTTATTATAATGTCACTACCCCAACCAGTTGAAGCCATGTTGCTAATGTCCCTTTTTGGGATCCCTTAAAAGTGAAAATGGTGAATTACAAAAAACACATTTGAATATGCACTAACACAAATTAAGGCGTCTTATATACAGTAGAGAGGACAGAAAACACATCAGCCCATATCTTCCGGCACTGGAAGACACCTTACAGCCCCTTTACTTGAGTTGGTTATAAGTTGTCATTGAGCACCAGGTACTTTATTGGATTTGTATGCTTATTTGTTTTTGGGGTAGTGTCTACGGAAAATGTCACTGTACATGTCACACTGTATATGCACTGTTGACATGTTAGCTCCATGTGACCTTGGGCAGGTCACTTTATCTCACTGTGCCTCAGGCACCAAAACTAGATTACATTTGCTCTACAGGCAGGATGACGTTCTTGAAAGCCTCTAATGTACATGTTTTATAAATAAAAACTATGATTTCTACTATCAACTTTCTATAGCAATCTAACTGTATATAAATAATCTGTGTCTATGGAGAAGCCCTTCTTGTAAAGATTTTTTCTCTCTTTCACTCAATATCTCCCTTTCATTTAATGTATTTTGCATGTGTGTTTGTATCTGTGGAGCAAATAAATCTTGCATTAAAGACACAAGACAGCAACATGAGATCGGCATAAAAATGCAAAACACCAACTTTAAACTAGCCTGTAGCATTTCTCATACATTAGGCGAGAAATGTTTTGAGTCCCATTAAACTAAACTGCCTCTTGGCTGTTCCTTACCTCAATCTGTCCCTGCCACTGGCTAAAGACTCCCCACGTTGACAGATAGTGTTCTGGGCACCGTTAATCTGCCAGATTGCGGCTGAGGAAATGATGGGCCTCCAAAGACCTTCAGAAAACACATTTTTTACAGAGCAATAATACCGGAGAAGGGTTTTATACAGATTTTTTTTTTTTTACCGTGTTCAGAGTTGTGTTGAAGGAACTAAAGAACTGATAGCCTCTCTCTATTAAAGGGGAAATGTCACCATTGTATAAATGAATCATACTTTTATGTATATACTATCCCAAAACTGTTCATACATTATATGTACTGATGAAAAATACCTTTGTTCTACTTTTATTTTACAAAACATAACAAGTAGATTATTTCCAAATAAAATCATGCTTCACCATTATAACACCCTCATCTAGCATGTGTCAGGTGTCATGAATGTTTTCCTAACATTTGATACATCGGATGCAATTTTTAGGTGTAGTTTGTGCCTTTGGCCATTCTATTGTGATATGTCATAAATTGTTCCTGCATTACCATTAAATCCTATGGAAAGCCTGACCCTAATTGAAGAGAAAATGACGGCAAGAGACACTAAAATGTACATAAACCATCACTTAAACTTTGCATGCTGGAGGCACCGCAGCACCGCGTGCCAGTGATCTCAGCTTGACTGATGACAGAACGTAAGAGGAGGAGTCTAGATCCTGGAATTCCAGACCCCATGACATGGTAGCTTGTACGTCAAGAGGCGCCAAAAAGGTTCATTCTACTAATTACATTGATTATCAATAATGCAAACAAACTCAATGTGAAGTACAATGATACAGGTACACACAGAGGCAGAACTAGGAGGGGGTCGAGCGGGGCAGCTGCTCCTGGTGCAGCAGTTTAGGGGGTGCAGGTCGGTTGGAGGAGAGCAGCAGCAGCAGAGGAGGGAAGCAGATGAGGAGGCAGTGGCAGAGGAGGGAGGTGGTGAGGCGCGCCCCAGTTGTCTGACCTGGAAGTTAGTCAACTTCCATGTATGCTGCCAGGACGAACCCCTCCCCACCAAGTCCAGGTAGGGACTTGAAACTGAGAGGGAGGGGAGTGAGAGAAGGGGGAGGGGGAAGTGAAAAGGGGGAAGGGAAGCGAAAAGGGGGAAGGGAAGCGAAAAGGGGGATGGGAAGTGAAAAGGGGGAGGGGAAGTGAAAAGGGGGAGGGGAAGTGAAAAGGGGGAGGGGGAGGGGAAGTGGAAGTGAAAATGGGGAGGGAAGTGAAAAGGGGGAGGGGAAGAGAGAAGGGGGAGAGGGGAAGAGAGAAGGGGGAGAGGGGAAAAGAGAATGGGAGAGAGGAAATGAGAAGGGGGGAAGAGGGGAGGGGAATAGAGAAGGGAGAGGGAGAGCCTGTCTGGTTAATTGTCCTCGGGTTCAGGGTCCATTTTTATTCTTTGTAATGGGGCCCTGCTATAGTGTTTTCAGTTCACCAGGGTTTTTAGAAGTGCTTTGCAGCAGTTAGGCATCAACCTGGCTGGGTTTGTCCAGCACTTCTTTAGAGTAGGTGCGGCTAAAGAGGTGGCTAGTTTTAGGGGAGGATACTATCAGGATTGGTAGGTGGGACTGACACTCAGTTTACAAATTGAAAAACAAGAAATGCAAGGACAATACTAGGGTGCTACAGACAAACTAAAACTATGAGAGGGGAGTCCTTGTGTGAGACATTAATAACAAAGACAGACATACGTGTAACTAGGCCAATTCTTATTTAGTTGTATACTGCATGTGCTCTTTTGCTACAATACTGGTCGTCATGTGAGACTGCCCCTGAGACTACCTTAATATCCCATCTTCCTCTCTATTGCTGTCACTGCTATCGCTGTCCACTTACTACCCGGGTCTCTGTGTCCAGCTCACAGTTGGCACTTGTCCATAATGATACCTAAAGTGTAGTGGGGGTATTTTACATAATGATAACCTAACTCTGACTGTGTGCTAGTTAGAGTTCGAAATTATTCAGAAAGGATTTTAAACCATCTGTAGTACACTTCCACCTAAAACAAGGAATCGTGACAAATTTGAGATGTAAAAAAACGTATTAAGTGTTCTTTGCACCATGAAATGAGATGGGAAAATGCCTAAATGGAAAACATCCCCTGTGTAGGCTGGGGTCAGCGGATTATGAAAGCCATGGAGAAATACAGTTTATATCAGAGACTCATATACTTGAGGTTGCAGGTTTCGCCTTTTGACTGGCAGTGCTGCTAAATGGAGCCCATCAGGTGCTCGTCATGGGGGAAGTGGAGATCCTAGTCTGCGACCGCCTGCAAACAAGACTTTGAAATGGCATATTAATTCCATGACCTCCATTCAGTGGAGCTTATTTTGTAATATTAAAGAGCCATCACCAACACATACTTAAAGAGCTGTTCACAATACATAACAATAATTCGACATTATCCCCATATAAATCTCATTGTATATGTGTATTATGTTTTATTACTAGTATTATTCGCCTAAAACACCATTGCAAACTAACTTTTTGGTAATGAGTGTCTCATTATCTCTTATCCCTTTCAAAGTGTTTTTGTAACTAATCTCTATTAACCCACTGAAAATAAACAATATAACACTGCATAATAACAATGCAATCTCTGTGTAGTTCTACTACCTTGTAGCAGATGATTTGTCATAGAAAATACGAATGTTATAAAAAATATAAAACGCTAAATTAATATAATGTTGCAGCATTTTTGCCATGACCTTAAATCATGTCTTTTAAATTAAGCTGATTCAAAATGTAACAAAGGTAGAAAGTTTCTTCTGTCTGGTTGTGTGGTTTTCTGTTTAAGAATCGATCTAGCAAACAGACTCCTGTGACATGTTGATTTTTTTCTATGAATGTTTCTGCACAACTCAAACTCATAACAGAAAAGCACAAATAGCTTTCTCTGGGTGCTGGGTGGAGCTTATAACATCATTAGGAGAAACTGTGATATCCAGCAGCAATACCTGCATATTGGGAAGAAGTGATTCCAATAATCATTTTTCTTTGGTCCCCATTTGCTAAGTAGACTATTTTGAGTCCTTTTTTTATGGTTTATATACAGTCTGGAATGCATGGCAAGGTATGCATTCCAAGCAGCTGAAAAATATGTTATTCAAAGAGGCTTAAACCCATATTTAAGCAGCGTTATTACATAAGACACCTTCCGACACCAGAAGACACCTTGCAGGCGACTAAAGTTAATCTGTTGTAAGGTGTCTTCAAGCTCTGAAAGGTGTATTACAGCATGCTACTACTTCGTAAATATGGCCCTGACTCTTAAGTATGAAAATAGTATACCAAACAATGACCATTTTAGTTAATTACTTTGAAGTAAATAAAATAAGAGATGCCTCTTTATAGATATTAATGTATCTACAACAGAATTCTGAAATTATATTTCCTGTAGCACTATGTTTTGGTTTCATTGGTGATTGTGCAGAGTTTGGTTTTCCTGTCCAAATTGGTCCCACTGCAAATTGGGAAGATGCATAAGGGTTTTATTGGAAAATATGAACTCTAATGAGAGTGACTGCATCTTTAAAGAGGGATTAGCAATAAGAGCAGAACATAATGTAATTGATTTATTGGCCAAAAATTAATTAGAGTTAAAATGGTATTAGATATGGTCTGTCGCTCAACTATGATCAATTCGTAACATGCTGCTTATGTACATAAAAAAAAAAGGATGATTCAAAGAAGAAAAACCAGAGCACAACTGTAGGACCTGTAACTTGGGACAGAGGATCGTTAAAAAATGTATTCGTTTAAAAACAGATGCAAACAAAAAAGTCCTGACAGATCCTCTAACGCGTTTCACGCGCAGGGCGCTTTATCAAAGAGTGATCTGTCAGGATAAAACAGCACACTGATATAGGGTAACTCCCTGATAGACCGGCTGCTTGGCAGAATTAATTAACTATGAACACCTGGGTAAGGTGTTGTATTACAAGTCTGAGCTACGCTACAAAAGGCACAAGACACAAAGACCTATACAAACATTTAAAATATAAAACAAAAAGTATAAGCTCAAATGGCGAATAATACATTTAACAACATATGAATGATACCAATTCTGCAGAATGTCGCCAGTTGAGAAATAAACATAGTAATAAAGATACACATGTAAACACAAAGCCAGGACTGATACACAAATTAGATGTAATATAGTATCCAATATAAGCTGTATAACTGGACCAAAGATAGTATATAAGTATCATTATACAGCATATATAATTAGTGCACATAAGGGCATCTTAAAGCATTTTGGTTGACTCACCTAAGTGTAGTTAAACATTCTTACTCTTGCTGTGTGGAGCTGTGTATTCAATATAAAATATTACAAACATTAAGAATTTTAAAACGAAATAATGTAACCCCTTTGCTACCAGAAGGGGTTATAGTAAACTTTTTTTTTTTTACTACAACACCCTGTGGTAGAAAAGGGGTTACATTAGTGGTTGTATTGGTCCTGGAGAAAGGCAGATTTATTTCACAGAAGACTGTGATACATTTTAGCAGACCAACATTGAAGTTCTAAATAGATGAAATGCACAGAGATTTTGAAACCTCATTAGTTTCTTCTCAAGAGGAAAATAAGTTTTGAAGAAACCATTGAGGTATCCAAAACTCTGCACACTATAATTTTTTTAATCTATGAAGAACTCCAGAGTTGGTCTACTAAAAGGTATCACAACGTACTACGAATCTACCAGAAGGGTCAACAATGCATGAAAAACCTTTGCATAAAGAAAGGTTGAAATTATGCATACTAAAACTGAAGCTTGCCTGCTCTTAAGATACGTAGGAGTGAGCTCATTGCTAAATGTAAATGGTGGGAACTGCTACCTTCTATTGTTTATTGTTTAACCAAATTGTTATACCTGACTAGCATTGCTAACAAAGAGGGATAAGGTTGAAGTCTAAGGCCACGGCCCCAGTCACTGCATGCACTCGCGTCGGAACACATGGCAGTGCATGCACCAGTTTAAGCCGCGATCTGCGGTCTAGGGGTAGCGATGAGTAGAGATGGGGGAGGCATGGCGGGGGTGCGGCCATGATGTCACGTGGCTGGTTCGCCCTCATTGGCTGAAATGTCACCATAACATGGCCAACATTCGGCCACCGCAACAAAAAACTAAAATCTTGTCTTTGGACAAAGGCGGTCATGCATCGCGCTTTGTGTGCACGTGCACAATCCTCGACTGGGGCCTGCCCCATAGAGGGCTGTACTTTGTGTGTGGCGTGCACGCTGTTGTGGCCACTGAGGATGAAACCTAAGGTTGAACAGCTCCCTGTGGCTGAGGAGACAATGTGATGAGCATTTCTCCCCATTGCCCGTGTCGCCTCTGCTGTAAAGGAGTTAATGTCCTTTGTTTTCAACTGAATACTGTTCTATTTGAAGAGACAAGGGGGGAAGTAAGAGGAAAAAAGAAGCTTTAAAATCGCTTCTTAGCACTATTCATCCATAATGCTTCCAAGACACAAAATTACAGCCATCCTGTGGTGTTTTTTTTCTGTCTGTGCCATGAAATTACAGGAAGCTGGCAGTAAAAAGACTATTCAAATGAATGATTTAGGCTCACAGGAGTCTGTAGTTATGGTAGCTGTTTCATGAAAGACACCTTTCACAGATGCTTTTCTGCAGAACAATAAAAGTCTATTGAAGCTTTAATGCATTGGCAGGAAAAGTCCCATATTGAGCATTTTCCTAAATTAGCATATCTGCTTGTTGACTGATGTGGGGGAGACATGTTTGGATAATGGGTGTGGGTTGATAGAATTGGTTTGCTGATGCTGATGGTAAAAAGAGCTCTCATGCAGATCCACTGAAAGAGGAGGTGTAAGAAGTAAGGCTGATAAGTAAACCTGTAAACTTGAACAGCATGAGATTAGATTCAACTATGTGTTGGATCTAATGGTGTTTATGGTAACTTTATTGGTTTAACCATGCTACACTATGTATAATGGCACTAACAGCAGGAACAAAAAGGGGGTTGCAAGATTAAAAACATTTAAACTTCAAGTAGGGATGTATTTTAATCCCTGATGGGTAGTAAAACATTTAAATCGCACATATAAATTAAGGGGTCTATTTACTAAAGTCGTGCAACTGCAAAACAGGGACAAAACCAGTGCAAAAAAAACAGCACCAGACTTATAAAAGAAAATTAATCATTTAAATAAATTAGATTGTTTTATTTTATCAATCTTGTGTAATTCTTTAGTCCTGGGTTTGCCATAATTTTGCAGTATAATCTCCTAAAAGTGTTTCCCTTTTAATATATTGAATGGGAGGGTACAAATGTAGCCACAGCTGCATGTGGCTGTGGGTTCCCTACTGTGCAATTTGAATTTCTTCATGCATGTTTGGGTAAACCAGTGGTTGCTATATCTGTGCTGTATGTAGGATTACAATTTGTACCTGCTGTTTTCAGACATTTCCTCACTTGGTGAATTTACAGTGCAATCTGAATAGCTATTACTTTTCCACCACATTGTTAATATTAATAATGAGGAAAAATGGGCTGAGAATGAAAGCCTGTGTTGAACTTCAACTGCATCAAACATTAATAAAAGGACATGTTTAACCATACCTGTACAGTAATTGTTTGTATTGCATATTGCATTGTATGTTTGTATGATAGGACATACATATGTAGAGAACTTCAGAAATCCGAAAGCTGCAGGAACAAAATGCAAAAGTGTTTAGCAGTTATGGCAGGAAGCACACTTGAGGGCAGTGGGCCAAGCTACCTCTTTACTTCAAAACAATAACAAATCGATATTACTTCATCTGACGAAGGGATGTTGCTTCTTATTTTACTTGTATAATAAAAAGAAAAAAGAGAAACAATGTCCATAAGACTTCAATAATTGCCTCGCTGAGTTTGACAGACTAACTTATATTAACTATGAACAGGGATGAAACAGGAATCTCATCCATTCAGTTATCACCCCTTCACCCAATCCCTCTACCCCCAACAAACATTAAAAAACAAAACAACCCTACCACCTACCTCCTCTACCCCCAACAAATCCCCTCAACACATAAAGTAATGGGCACAATTGCTATTATCCAGATCTGGTTAATAGCTCCTTTGCCCATTCAAAATAAATCCATCCAGCATAAAGTAAATAAAAGTTATACTTACCCTTGCAGGATAAAGGCTGTCCTTATCACTGTCCTCCATGTCCATGTCCACGTGGGCAGCAACAGTACAATAAAAATACAAACTAATGGCCATTTACCCTTTAATCACCTTAGCAGTTAGTAACCGCTCTATAGTAATTTAGGGACTAGCCCCCCTCCCCGCTACCAACCCAGGAGGCCTAACCACCCTTCCTGGCAGACAAAGGGAGGGGGGGTTCATTATGGACACGGAGTATTAGCTAAAGCAAGCTGAAAGGATCCTCAGTGATCAAGTAACCTATGATCGATTGAGTGCTGATCCGACAATTATCTTCAAAAGTGAGTTGTCACTGATTTTAAATAGGGGGAAGGCCCTTCGGATTTTAAAAGATAAAGAATACAATTTTTTAATGAGAGAAAAACCGCTAATGGCCATATTTTATTTTTTACCTAAGATACATAAGAATTTAGAAAATCCTCCTCCTTAACCTCAAATCTTTCTGAATATATTGATTTTTTTCCCCGCAGAAATATGTATGAGTCCAGGTCACACCTACTGTACGTGATACTACACAGGTTCTAAAAATCCTGAAAGATATAATTTGGCAAGAAGACTACTGTATATTCTAGTCACTTGCTACATCACCTCTCTGTACAAATCAATTAATCACAGATATGGTTGCGAAGTGATAAGAAAGACTTTAGAGGATGTTCAGATCATGCATCAAGATCAGACAGAATTCTTATTAGAAGGTATACAATTTATACTAAAACAATGTTTTTTGGTTCAATGTTATTTACTACTTACAGAAATGCGGTACGGCTATGGGTTCTAGGTTCGCACCGTGCTATGCCAATATCTTCATGTCCCAGTGGGAGGTGGAGAGTATTTGGTCTGAACATCAGTTCGGTGCGAGCCTAGTCCTCTGGAAACGGTACATAGATAATGTACTATTCATCTGGAAAGGGAGTGAGCAGGATCTTGATTCCTTCCTTGTTTACATCAATAATAACAATATCAATCTGCATTTTACCTCACAGTGAAGTCTGAGTCAAATAGATTTCCTGGATCTGACCATTTTCATTGAGAATATGAACCTTAATACGAAAACATTTTTTTAAAAAGGCAAACTCAAACAACTATCTACTGAAAACGAGTTGCCATAAGAGACAATGGATAGATAATATACCTATCGGACAGTTCCGGAGATTGCGTAGGACGATGGAGTTTTCAAAGAACAGACGACTATACTAAGGAAGAGATTTATTGAGAGGAAGTACGACCATGGCCTGAATGACAAAGCCATTACTAGAGCATCTGCACTCAAACAAGAGGACGTGTTGGTATAAAAAAAAAAAAAAAACAGACTAATGAATACAATATACCTTTTGTTACGAAATTCAATAGCGATGCCAGTAAAATTACAAATATTGTTAGAAAGCATTGGCACCTTGTCCAGAGAGACCCAGTATTGAAGGGTCATGTATTAGACCATCCAAGAGTTATTTTTTACTAAGGCTGCAAACCTTCAAAACAGACTTGCACCCAGTGTATTTAGGAAGCAAGAGATTAAAACTCTTCAGAATTGGCTTTCTAAGCCGATGGGTTTTTATAGTTGTCATGGGTGCAAAGCGTGCACCCATGCCTCTAAGGAGAGGGGTAAGTTCAGCTCACACACTACTGAAGAAGAATTTACCACAAAATGTTTTATCAACTGTAGGTCCACATTCAAGGTATACTTGTTGGAATTCCCATGTGAACTCCAGTATGTCGGACGCACCTCAAGACCTCTGAGAGTCCGCATACTTTAGCACATGGGCAACATCAGGAAACAAATAGCCACACGCAGTGTCTCCAGATATTTTGACACGGTTCACTCTAGTAGCTCAATTAAGTTAAGCTACAGAGGGATCGAACTCGTACCCCAAAATTGGAGGGGAGGAGATAGGCTTTTGAGCCTGTGCAAAAAAGAGACCTACTGGATTTACAGGCTTAAGACACTTGTCCCGCATGGTCTTAATATTGACATTGATCTAGGGGCTTTTATTTAGTCTACCCCTTCATAATCCTTTTTGTCAGAAACCTGCTAGCCCCAGGCCATTTATTTTTCAATATTTTTAAATAATTTTTATCGATATTTTTATTGTATATTTTTAATGCTTACGGGGTATTTACCGCCTATATCAAAATCTGCACCCATTATAGGTTCATATGAAACAAGATTTTATATCCGCATATTTTGATGTTTAATCTCCATTTTTTATTTACCCCTTAATGTTTACTCCTTTAGGTCATCTCCACCATCACCTAGGGGGTATTAAACTTTAGTATTAATTGTATGAGATATTTGCTTGTTAATATGCAGTAAGGAGCTTGTTTCTGCAGTTTTAACATTGTGGGTAGTCACTCACTCTCTGGAGGGGTCACCCTGGTTGCGGTATTAAATAGCAATTGTACCTCTTAGACTTTGAATGTAATTTAATTTCATTCTTATTCTACATGTTTGCCTTCCTCTGGATCAACAAGTAAGTATAGATATAGGATACATTATCTGTTGTCTAAATTTAGCATAGGTTGAATATGATGGACGTATTTTTTCAACCTTATCTAATACGTAACTACTATGTAATTATGTTCGTTCGTAATTATTAAGAATAGAGTGCCCTATGAGTGACCTTCATGGCCTAGTATCCATGAAATTTTATCACTTGTCTGAAGCTATCCAACTCAGATAAGTATCCCTCCCATTAACACCTACTTTATGTGCACATGAAAACCACCACACTGCACACATCATTTTAATATACCCTGTACAGTAAGCAGTTAGAGCAAGCTAGTTCCTGTGAAAACAAAATGCATTTCACTATTTGTCCTGAAAATGAATCCATTAAACCATAACTTTTATGACAAAGACCCTAATTGCTAGAGTGAAAATGGAAAAAAAAAGTGAATTTAGTAGGAAGATTAACCTCCTCGTCAAGGCTGCCGACAGATTTTCCGAGGCCAGGGTATGAGGATCAGGCGGAGGCTTCACCCTGTCAAGCTCCAGTCACCTGATTGGTTCTAGTTTTTCTCCTGCCTGCAGGCGTAGTCCTGCGTCTAATTCGACGACCCTGCTTCCACCAGGAAGTTGGCTAAGCATAAACTTCTTGTGCTGGTCGCAAGCACCCTGCCTTGTATTGCCTTGCCATGTTCTGCTTTTGACTCCCCTGACTTCTTGTACCCTTGACCTGGTTAGTGTCCTCTACGATCCATAATACCTATTCTATCCTTGACCACGGCTACTGGCCCATACGATCCGCACCTCTCCAACCTTGACCCGTCTATCCGACATCAAACCTGCACACTGGACACGACTTCGCGGCTTCATGTTGGTGTGTCAATATGCCCACATCGGCCCTACAGTCCCGTCCTGTTTGTGGTGAGCACCGGTTACACAGGGCTAGAGTTTTACAATACCCCCCCCCCTTGGAAGCCCTTCCCTTTCACATCTGTATTTCTCTCCTCCCTCCATCTCACACTTCCCTACTCCCTCTCTTACGCCCACACTCTCCTCTCACTACCCCCCTCCTCTATCTCTCAATTACCCCCTCACTCAACCTCGCTCTCCTCCCCTGGTCACACACGCAATTCCCACCAATTCCCAGACTACCGCCCCCCACACACAATAATAACCCCCCCAATACAGACACCACTTCTGCCCCAAATACAAACACCACAATACCCCCACAGATACAGACATCACTACACCCCTCAGATACAAACACCCCCCAGATACAAACAACCCCCACCCCAGATACAAACACCACTACCTCTCCAGATACAAACACCACTACCCCTCCTAGATACCATCACCACTACTACCCTCAAATACAATTACCGCCCCAAAATACAATAACCACTCCACAATATAAATATCATAAAATTACCACCACCTCCCAAAATACAATTACAACTTATCTCTGGATGCTGCCACCGAGCCCGAGCTCCTGGCTCTTCCTAGCTGCAACCTGCCTCTTACGACACCGGGCCGGCTACTCTCTCCTGTTGGTGCGCACCGGAACCTGGGCCTGACTTCTGGGTGTACCCAGCTTTCGGCATGCACCGGCGGGAGAGTGAGGACATTGTGGGAAGGTGCAGACAACAGCCTCTGGCTGGGCCCAATTTACAACACCGGCTGCCCGGGCCTCCCATAATCTCTGAGCCAAGGAAACTTGTTCCGGCTCTCCCCCGTCAGTGGCCATGCTCCTGGTTGACATACTGCACAAGAACATGGTTTTATCATGACACGGCTTAATAACGGCAAGAAGGGGTCTTACATTAAGTACAGCCATTAATCAAACTCTAAACTGGAGGTTAAAATATGTTGGCTGCTATTTCCCTTGTGTACTGTACACCCATGTTCAGCTAATTTAAATTAATTAGGAATAGACAAGCATCTGCTCCACATGTTGCACGCACATTAACGACCCCTGTACAAACTGTCTTTCATGCCAAACTCCATTTTTAGCTACCGCTAAAATGTTTGGGTGTCGCAAACCGACAATTGCATCCACACAATGAGTTTGTGTGAAGGTTTCTCTGTCGTTGTCCAACTCTAAATTGACTCCGTGATACATTAGGGATTACCCCTGAAAAATGCAAGTGAGAACCTTGGGCAATGAAAGAATATAACTATAGGACAATTTGGGGACTTAGATGCAAGTGATGTCACTTCAGCTGTGACCAAGAGATAAAATCCTTGGTTGAGCTATTATTAATAAGTGCCTGCATCCTAAAAAAAATTGTCAAATTTATTCTCAATTTAAGGCCCAAAGGAATCCCTAATCCGCCCAAAAAATATTTACTCCTGCTGTGTTATCAGCAATATGTACATTGGTCATCAGAGGCTTCCAAAAACTGACAGCTGGTCTGGCTTGCAAGAAAAAACAAAATAAATACTACAAAATAACTGCCAACCTCATATCACTGGATCTGGTACTGATTGCCATTACACTAGCACTGTGTTCCCCACCTCTGGCAAATCTATAGGTTCTTGTCTACTAAGCAGTGTTCAGCCATAAAACTTCCAGCACTGAAAGACATATTATTGCCCATTGACTTGAATGGGTCATCAGGTGTCTTACAGCTCTGGAAAGTGCCTTTTGGCTGAAGACTGCTTGTGGGAATGTGTCTGGGAGCATAGCCATGATGTAACAGTGATGCCATATGGTCTCACCAGTTTTTTTTCTGGGATCTTGACTGGCACTAAGGCAGTGAGCCATTAAAGATGGGAAGGCAAACAGGGATGTCAAGGTGGCAAAATAATGGGTGGTGGCCAAGCTCCACAAAATGGTTCACCTGGAGCCCTATTATTTTTAAACACGGGTCTGTTGGCTGCCTTTCAGATCCCACTATTATGTGTGTAATATATAATCAGAAACAGGGCATGCACAAAACAAAATAAAAAAATAAGGGTAAAGGAAGGGTGCATATCAAAAAGATACAGAAAAAAGGAAAAAATGGACAGGCACTCCTAGATGCAAAAAAGTGAAATTTCTTTTGCCACTTTCAACGAATTGTTAACAAAGAGATCAGGGATATATATAAGCACCCTCCATGTACATTTTCTAATATCACCACAGCAGAGAGAGCTGCAGTTAAAGGGTTAAAAGATAACCAGGAGATAACAATTCAGCCAGCAGATAAAGGAGGGCCTATTGTTTTCTTAAACTATGCTGACTATAGAACAGAGATACGCAGTTGTGCAACATTACAAACCACTGACATGTGACCCTACAATACAATTTAAAAAAGAGAGAGAGCTTCAATCTCCAGTTAGGTCTTTCCAATGGCTGGTGATTGTGGGGGAATGAACCCCTGTGATCCGGTGCTTCTAAAAATCCATAAGTGAATCTGGGTGTATGTAGACAATGTCAGACACGTGTAGAACAAGAAAGGCTGCTACACAGGCATAAAGATCCTGTTAGAGGGGACCGGCAACAGCAGCAGCATACGGCAGAATGAGAGATAATACCCGGGTATGGGGCTATTGCACAGGGAAAGGTGTAGAGACAGGGAAAGAGGCAACCATAAGCTACCTCTCCCGTGTACTCACGGAACCGTCGCCTGCTGCCCTGAAACGACCCGGTCTGTTCACTGCCTGTGCTTGGCCGGTCCCGTCTCCTTGGGTGTCGCGCTGGTTCGTGACGTCATCCCCGAGGGCCGACAGCTATGCTGGAGATGAACGGGAACTGCACTGCCAAATCAGCGATCCTGAGTAGCCCCTGGAACAAGTACAAGGGGCGGTCCCCTCTAACAGGATCTTTATGCCTGTGTAGCAGCCTTTCTTGTTCTACACGTGTCTGACATTGTCTACATACACCCAGATTCACTTATGGATTTTTAGAAGCACCGGATCACAGGGGTTCATTCCCCCACAATCACCATTGACTCTAATTTTTCCTGGTAGCTCATATCCACAAGAACATTCATGGACAATAATTTTTTTCATTCTATTATTTTGCTAAATTTCTTTCGCTCTATTTGGAAGATTCAGGGTGTTTATATCTATATGCATGAATATATGTTTTATATATAGAAACTTTCCATCTAGCATGTTTTGACTATATACACAGGAATTCACCAATCACTTTTATTGTACTAGCATACCTTTTGTCCCCTATTTTCAAGGGATTAATTTTATTACATTACATTATATATTTTTCCTTTTTTTAACTATGGAAGAATCCAGTGGAGAAGAGAATGTTGCATTAGAGCTTGAATACAATACTTATGTTCATACATGTGGGGATGACACCAAAAGATTGCGGAAAGCAACCCATTTATTTGATGGTGTGTCAGAAATCATTTGTGATGAACCATCTGACCTGACACACCATTTTGTCAAACTTGAGAAATTGTTAACGGAAAACATTAGGTTATGGTGGGACATAACGTCTCTTGAAAATTATATAAGATGTCGACGCATCCCCAGGGGATTACGCATTAAAAAGGTACCCTCCTTTGGTTTCATGAACAAACAATTCGAACTAGACTGGGTGCAAGCCCTTGATTCCTGCTCCAAACAGTTGATGGAATTGATTATTCAGCAAAAGCTAAAAGAGAAATCCATCTTAATGGCTGATATTAAAATCCTTCAAACTAAATTGCAACCTTTTAGCAAAAGGGAGCAATTTATCAAGAACGATAAAACACTCTCATCCAATATTGAAATAGCTGAAAACATTATTAGTGAAAAGAAACAACTTAAATATGAGAGGGATCGTATTGATTATACAAAAAATCAGATTTATTGCTGGCAAAAGCCAGTTGTTGTTCGAGAGATCACGGGTTCCAGTACACCCAGGGGCAGGAATCAAAATTCAAGGAGAGGCACAGGAAATGCCCCTAACAAATCTATTCTCAAGAACAAACGTATTGAAACCTCTAGTTTCGAGTCAGACTATTCAGACCCGGAACCGAGATTCCATTCCGTTTCTTTTGATAAATCCAGGGAACAATCGAGAGATCGTGATGTGACTCACTATGAGAGTAATGCTACTCCATCTTGTTCATCATCTAAGGCTAGCAGATCCTCTGGGCAACCCTCCTCGGCTTTTTTAGACATGGGTACAAAAAGCCGAGGAGAACGCGCAGATCAAAGAGGCAACGAAGGGGGAAGAGGCAGAACGAAACGGAAGAAGTACGATTAGGGGTACCCAACAATATAATTAATATTTCCGGTGCCGAATTAACATTTACACAATTGTCCCTCCTCAATAAAGGCTTTTCGAAACAATTATAGACCTACAAAAGTTCACACGCAAGTTGACTTTAAAAAAGATGTATTCTAGAAAACAAAATTTGGACAATACACATAGTCCTGAGGAATTAATTGACCCCAACAGTTCATCAAACACCAGGGATCTGCTACCTCTTAATTTTTATGAAAATTGTGTACTGTCCGACATGGACTCCCTGTTGGAATTACAGGGTGAACCCTTGATGACATATACCCAGCCTGTCTTTGGGTCTGAAGATTCAGGCTATCGCCCGAAATCGATATTTTGCCCCAATTCCAATAGGGGACCGTCTATTTCCACATTCGAACATCTAGTCGAACGCGATTTGCGCACATTGGCAAAAGGGTTCTCCTGTTCCAACGTCACAAAAGGGAACTTAACTTACACTGAAATTCAAGAAATTACATGTATCAAAAAAGAACATGATTTAGTTATCAAGAGTGCCGACAAAGGAGGTGCTCTAGTTATAATGTCAAAAAAACAATATTTCAGTGAAGCAATGAGACAATTGAAAGACAGTACGACATATAGACCTCTCAAGAGCAATCCTACACCTCTATATCATCATGAACTAACAGAGTTGTTACAGATGGGTCGATTCCTTAACGTTATCAGCAAAAAAGAATTTGAATTTCTTTCCTGTCCGCATCCCGTGATTCCGATATTTCACCATCTCCCAAAGATCCATAAATCGCTGGTCGACCCTCCTGGCCGTCCTATAATAGCGAGCATTGGATCTTTGGGAGATGGGTTATCGCGGTATGTGGACAGGTTTTTACAACCCCTTGTTTTTGAGTTGCCCTCATTCATTAGGGACACCACAGACTTCATTGCCAGCATACAGGGGATCACTTGGCACAAGGAATACAGGTGGGTCACCATGGACGTGACCTCCCTGTATTCCATTATTGAACATCAGCACGGCCTTGCGGCCATTAAACACTTTTTGGATTTATCTACTCTATCTATCACACATTGCACTTTTCTATTAGAATCTATCTCTTTTTTACTCACGCACAATTATTTTTTATTCGATGCACATTTTTATTTACAGATATTAGGCACTGCTATGGGCACGAGTTTTGCACCATCATACGCCAATTTATTTATGGGTTTTTGGGAGTCACAATTTATCTATCACAGTCACAATTTATTTCGTCAAAATATTGTTTATTATGGGCGGTATATTGATGATTTGATTTTCATTTGGAGGGGGGACGACCTTTCACTTCTTTCTTTCATCGATCATCTTAGTACTAACAATTATAATCTTAAATGTACTTATCAACACAATATTCATCACATTCACTTTCTTGATTTACTCCTGTATGTTGGCAATGACATGTCCATCCAGACAGATATATACAGAAAAGAAAATTCTAGAAACACGCTTCTAAAGGCTCAAAGCTGCCACCCTAGATCTTTGATCAAAAACATTCCAGGGGCCCAATTTTTGAGGTTAAAGCGGATTTGCTCCGATCCTGAGGTTTTTCTACTGAGGGCTAGAGAAATGTCCAGCAGATTTTTAGAGAGGGGTTACTCTACTCAGTACATTACTGCCGCATTCAATAGAGCTGATTCTGTTGATAGAAATACACTAATACGCAAAAAGGCAAGAAACCACAAAACCAAAATTGTGTACAACCAATCACTAGCTTCAAAAAAAGTGGAAAGTCCAATGTTTATTAGTACATTTAATAGTCAGTCACAGCAGATATGTAACATCATTTCCAAACATTGGCACACGTTGTCATTGGATAATGATCTCAGCGATATTGTGAAAAATGGTCCAAAATTCTGTTATCGCAAAGCTAAAACACTGGCCTTTCACTTATCTCCTAGCATGTATCAATCCGGTTCCAATATTTCCAATGTTAGAAGCATACCTAAAGGCTTCTATAAGTGCGGTCATTGTTCCATGTGTAGATACGCAGTACAGACAAAATATATTTTATATAATGAAGATCGTAACAAGTATTACATTCAAACATTTCTTAATTGTAATATCACTCATGTAATATACGTTCTACAATGTACCTGTGGTCTTAAATACGTGGGACGTACTATTAGACCCCTCAAAACCAGAATCGCAGAGCATGTTAGGTTGATTAGAAAAAGAGATCTAAACCATCCGGTATCTAGACATTTCTCCACATGCTCTGCAGGTAACCTTAACCAATTCACCTTCAAAGCCATAGAACACATACCATGCCACCCTAGAGGTGGGAACAGAGAAAATGCACTTAACCAAAAAGAGATGTATTGGATATACACTCTCAGAACTCTCCATCCCCATGGAATCAACGTGGACTGGGAGTTGAAACACTTCCTTATGGGATAGATAGCTGGAGAGTCTCTGGGGGTGTACATCCTAGTACATCTCTTGCATTACTGTATCTATTACATATTCAATACACCAACTGTATTTCAATTCTATATTTCTTCCCCCCGAGTTATGAATTATAATGTATAATTGCATGTCTTCATAGTTGGTACTCTCTGTACCTTTCATACATTAGATTTCCTAATTGTATTGTTATTCTCCAATGATTCTTCAAATCTTTATTCATTTTTACTGTTTATGTGATACATTGATATCATAGATGCTGCAATTTACTATTTGTGATTTTAACCCATTGTTATTTTGTATTTTTTATTTGTCACCTTTATTTATGTTGTTGAACAATTACATACACTGCAATCTGTACAGGATCCTCCCCAAATCAAATACCAACTGATTGCCATTGCCTGTGTACAATTAAGTATTGACCAATCAGGATGAGAATCCATGTATATATTTGACACCAGTGTAAGAGATCATCACTCTTTGATAAAGTTCCACACAGGAACGAAACGCGTCAGAGTGATCTCTGTGATGCGCAGCATTCTAGGTTAATAAAGCTGTTTTTAACCATTCACGTTTGCGGTTGAATTCCTGCTGCAGTGACCGCCTACACACCACAAATTGTCTTTCCAATGGCTGGATTGACGAAATCATACACAAATTTCTTACACAAGAATTCACAATTAGACCCCATTATATATACTCTTCCAAAGGTAAAACAAATACTCTCTTACCCACCTGGGAGACCAATTGTCTCAGCAAGAGGATCCCTCTGTCAACCAATCTCCCATTTTCTTGATTTTTTTCTGCACCCCTGTATTTCCACATTACCCAGTTATATCAAGGACACTATAGCTTTCCTCAATACACTTGCTAACATTGGACTATCCCTCCTGATGCTTGGCTTGTCACTATGGACGTCACCAGCCTATACACTTGTATTCCGCATGAAGAGGGTATGTCATCTGTGCGTAAACTTGTTACTGACAATCCTGCCTACACAAGCCCTTCTATTGATTTTCTGCTCCTTCTCATACACATAATCTTGCATAAGAACTATTTCAAATTTGAGACTGATCACTTTCTTCAGATTTCCGGTACCGCTATGAGTTCTAATATGGCCCCAGCCTACACAAAAGCATTTATGTTTGATTATGAAACTGTACATATCTTGCAAAATAGACTCTATTCCCCCTTTATCTTAGGCTACTGCCGCTATATTGATGACCAGTTCTTTATCTGGACTGGCTCTCACGATCTATTAACTACGCTTTTTGAGATACTTAATTGTCTGCCCTCACCAGTCAGATTGACTATGACTTGTCTCAAACAGGAGATCCATTACCTCAGCGTTAGACTTTGCATCAAAGAGGGGGTACTGACCACTACACTTTTCACCAAACCTACTGATCGCAATACCCAACTGCACATCAGGGGCTTCCACCCACTGCCACTTAAACGTTGCCTACCATATTCAAAGATGCTACGTGTTATGCGGATCGTCAATGATCCAATGGAACGCGATAAACAATTGCAACTTATGGGGCAGAAGTTTATCCAAAGGGGATACAGAGAAGATGATGTAAGATCTAGCTGCATATGGGCCACGCATTACTCGGATTAACTAAAAAGGCTACCCTTGAAAGTTTTGAACTAGCCATTATTGTTAACCGATATAGTTCAATCTCTCAAAAATATTGTGCATCTACTGTATAAGATGCAATTGGCACATTCTATCTAGTGACAGTACTTTAGATGCATCATTGGGACAATTACCTTAATTTGGGCATAGCAGAGGCAAAAATGCGGGATCTCCTTGTAACCACAGACCCTGTTGCTAAATACGATATACCATGGGCACGGGCAGACAAGCCAGGTTTTGTCAGATGCCTGGGCTGTGTCACATGTAGGGTTGCCAGGTGGCTTCTCCAAAAATACTAGACTCAATGGTGAAAGGTGCGTCAGGTCACTATGTCCAGGGAGGTAATACCGGGCACATACATGTCCAGTATTACAGTACCTCTCATTTTTTACTGGACAGAGTATCCAAATACAGGACAGTCCAGTTCAATACCGGACACCTGGCAACTCTAGTCACATGCAGCAGCATGACCCATATTTTAAACATTCACATACAGGTAAACGATACAATATACGGCAACGCCTTACCTGTACATCCATGTACGTGATCTATCTCATTGTCTGCCCCTGTGGACTTTATTACATAGGCAAGACCCAGAGACTATTCAAAGAGAGAATGGCGGTCCATACAGTTGAGTGAAAAAAAAGTGCACCCTCTTTGAATTCTATGGTTTTACATATCAGGGCATAATAACAATCATCTGTTCCTTAGCAGGTCTAAAAATTAGGTAAATACAACCTCAGCTGAACAACAACACATTACATATTACACAGTGTCATGATTTATTTAACAAAAATAAAGCCAAAATGGAGTATTAAATTATGCTTGTCATGTTCCGTCTGTTCCTGTTCTGGAGAGGTTCCTTGGCTGGAATTACACTTATCAATATAGCACATTTTTTAGTTTATTATAAATTAATCTTTTAGATACTAAATAATTATATGAATATTTTAATATTACTGCACATATTATGCCACATTTTATTTTGGTTAATTCACTTGCACAATGTAGGGTAAATATAATGTCACTGGTATCATTATTAGTTTAGTATCAATACTTTTGGGAAAAGCAATATAGATAAAAATTAGGATCCATACATATTTAAATTTGGAAGTTAATATATATTAAGAAATTCACATTATGCTGCACAATGCAAGATTGTCAGATTTTGGAATACATGTTTATATTCAAAGGATGCTGGCCCTGGTCTGTTCTCTTGGTGAAAATACATAAACAAAGTTTTCATATTCAAAATGAAAGACTTTTTCTAAAAATATATATTTTTTAAATTCTAACTAGATTAATAAAGTTTTTGAGAAAAACTAAAAAAAAACCATTAAATTTAAGAATTAAACATTGTAAAGATAAATAAATATTCATATAACAACAATGGTTGAGTGTATCTCTATACATTTATCTACTTTCTATTTTCATATAAATATTGTTAATTACTCAAAGATTGGTATTTGTTCTATGATTATTAATAATGGTCTACAAGTTCAAACGGGTCCACTGACTATTTAATATAATGTAGCTTTATATATGTTTTTTTAACATATTAGTAGGTTGACAGTTTAAAATATAATTGGTTAACCCCTTGGGTCAGTTTTTTAAATCAGATTTTTTTCATTTCAGCTTTCTTTTCTCATTCAAAGTTTTTCATTCAATTATCAATTTCAGTTTTGTTATATATTACATATGGCATATGGGTAGCTATATTTTATTAACCCAATTATGCTACAGTATCAAGTGTTAAATCAAAATAAACGTAGCCAACTGAATGATGTGTGTATTATGTTAAACATATTTGACACATTTGTGCAAAGAATGAATAATGTGTTTGTTTAAAGAAATGTTAACTCATTGTATAAATTCTCTGTGAATTAGTGAGATTAGTTATGCTAATTTTAGGAACAGAACAACATACATACAGGTGTAGATTGAATTAGTCTCTCCTGATTGGTTTCTGGGACTATTTAGTATGTGTACACATCACCAGAGCTCATCCCTTGATGAATTCAGCTTGACTGAGGAAACGCGTAGGGTTGTGTGCTGCTGAGAAGCAATGTGGCTAACAACTGAATCACTACGCCAGAGAAGGAGTGTGTACTCTACCCTGAGGATCGGGAACTCCCCTGACCAGAACGCTGCGTGCCTGCTTTGTTGTAGCATTAGCATAGATCCTGACTTTAATCAATTTATACTGATTTACTAGTTTCATTCATATATATATATATATATATATATAAATAGATGATACCGTTCTGTGGCTAACGAAATGCTTTTATTTGTGCGAGCTTTCGAGATACACTGATCTCTTCTTCCGGCGATGTTACAATGAATGAACATCGCCGGAAGAAGAGATCAGTGTATCTCGAAAGCTCGCACAAATAAAAGCATTTCGTTAGCCACAGAACGGTATCATCTATTTATTTTTTGATTATGGAAGCTCGGCTAGCACGGTACTGATACCTCTACATATATATATATATATATATATATATATATATATATATATATATATATATATATATATATATAGTTCTCTGTTATTGAGGCAGTTTGAATTGGATTATATACCATCTTTATCTAATACAGATATTTCTGCCATAGGCATTTGCTTATATTGTGCAGTCCAATTTCAATAGATTCTGTGATATATATATATATATATATATATATATCACTCAAAGTAATTAAATGTAAAGCAGGTGCTAGTCTCAAACAAATAATATAAACAATATTCTATCTGTCAGACACTGCGTTATTGGGTTGGTCTTATATTCCTGTATATGTACTGTATATATGTATGTCCCTTTTGTTTTCACATCCCGTATCCCCCAATGTGTTAGTTTGGATGCTTGTCTCTTTTTTGTGTTTCACGTTTTATTTTTTGACACACTTGTGGTTTGGGGAATCCATAAATCAGTAGTGGGTGTGTTGATTTGAGCTTATATATAGAAAGTTCTTTCTATAGGCTTGTACTTGTGGAGTGGTAGTTATTGGGACATACTGTATGCTGATAGTATATGTGTCTATATGACGTATCTGTATATGATGGGTCTTGAGCATAACTAGCGCACAATGATTGGGGGTATAACTGTTATTTGTGAGTGACAGTATATCTTTTAGTGTAATTGTGTAACGTGGCCACGTATCACTACACATTTATGGTAGCTGGTTGCTTTATGTGTTTCCTTTGTACATGCGCAGCAAGGTTGCTTTAGATAACCGAGTTTTCTGTGTATATATTGTGGTACATATTAGGCAAAGGAATAATGGGGCAGTGCCCTTAAGTTCATAATAGCGTGTTCGCGTTGAGTGGGCATTAATAGGTGCATGAAATGAGTGTTCAGTTAACTCTAATAATCTTAATTATGCTGTAAGATAAGTATCCACTCATTGTCCTGGAACAGGATTGTCTATTTCTGTTTCCCCCTTTTTCCTTCCCCCCCCCCCCCCCCCCCCCCCTTTTTGCACCTCTGCCTGCTGGCCCTGCGGATGTATTGGATGTATTGGAAAAGCTTTCCCTGCAGCTATCACTCCTAGTGCAGGTGGGGATGGATACATTTAGATACTTCCCAATTCTCCAGCCTACTAGAAGTTGGTTGCCATGACAACCCCTTTAATTCCCCTAGCTAAATGGACTTTTCCATACTCCCCTGTCTGTTTTCACAGGTAGCTTAGCCCTATCCCTATTCCTGTGTGACAAACATTACACACTTCCTTTGTTATCCAGCTACTGAGTGAGTACTACCATTCTTACTTACTCCCTTGCAAAGCAATCCGTTTGACCGTCCCTTGATACAGAAGCACTTCACATAGAGAAGCACTCTCTACCCACATAACACCCAAAAGAACCTTTCATTTCTGTAACTCCCCCAATAAAGTTAAGAAAAGACAAAAGGACTTGGTGTGCTTTCAAAGGGGGATGAGTTCAGCTATCTGGCCATACTTATATCTACAGTAGCATATACCCTGTGTCTACAGAATACTCATTAATAGATAGTTTTGAACTCATTGCCTTACAATGCTGCTTTATTATGGCTGTGACGGAGGGTGCATGGCATTGCGCAGGCGCGGGTGGTTGCTATGGTTCCCGGGACGCTGCTTAGTGTGGATGATAAAGAAGACAGCTTGGAGCCCCTCAGCGACAGGGCTCATGACCGCTGGGGCCAGGCTCCCTCTTCCCACTTAACCCCCCCTGCGGGGTCCCCTCACCTGCAGCGCTAGGATGCGCAATGCCTCCCTGTCACGGCCGGCCGGATTCTGCTTCCCCTCCCTTCTGCCTGCACTCCCCCTCCCCTCCCCCCCTTTTCTTCTCACCATGCAACGGGGGGGGGGGGGCTTAGGGGATTTAAACTGGGCAGGGAGCGTGAAGGCAGTCTGGCACAAGAAGGAAGTGAGAATGGCTGACAAGCAGGAGCTATTAACCAGGCTGCAAATGGAAGCTCTTTCCAGAGAGGAAGGATGGCTGCAGCAGCAGCAGCAGCTGGCAGGTCTGCTCGCATGAGGTAGCAGGGACAGTGCTACAGCCGGGGGATCGGAGGAGCCCAGAGCAGAAGCAAGAGTTGGAACTGTGCGGCGCAGCCAGAGATCCATGCGGCCGCCGGCGCGGAGGGTGGTGGCCCACTCAAGGCAGTCAGGCCCTCTGAGGGGAGCGGTGGAGGTCCGGGACCCGCCTGTGCGGCGAACGCGGCCGCGTGCTGGTCCTACAGCGGAGGGCACGGGGCGGAGTCAACTCGCGCCGGGAGGCGAACGGCTGAGGGTAAGAGGAAGGTTTCAGCCTCTATTCCCCCCTCAGCTTCAGTAGAAGCAACCCCCTCCCCCTTAAAAACACCAAGGGGTGCAGAGGGAATGAGGTCCCGGGGTATGCCACAGTCACATGGTGGTACTTCACGGGGTGGGAATAAGGGATTGTCTGGGCAGCCCTTACAGAGGGGGGGAGGGCAGCATCAGGTGGGTGCTGCAGGACAGGATACAAGCCAACAGGTGAGAGAGGCTGGGGGTGCTGCTGAGGCAGTGGTTGTGGGTGCTGCTGGGGCAGCAGATGTGAATGTTGCTGGGGCAGTGGATGTGGCTGCCATAGAAAAGCTTTGTTGGAAGCCTTAAGAGGGCAGGGGGGGCACCCTGCGGCAGTGACCTCAGTGGCAGCAGTAGCTGATACACGGCCAGGGGTGGCAGCGGCCTGGGAAGGGGCATCCTATTGGGCAGAGGCCAGCAACCTGGCTCCTTGTGAAAGGGTAAGTGGGGAGTTGGCATTAGCCTCCCCAGTGGTGGTTTCTCCTCCGGCACTGACAGTGGGAGTGGCGAAGGCAGGGAGGGTACCTGACATTTGTTTCTCAGACACTTATGCATGCCTCAAAAGCCCGTTGGGTCTACACTTGTCAGCAGATGTAAAAGTAAAGATATGGGCAGGGGAGTATGTGGAGATATTATCCCTACTTCGCGGGTATAAAGAAGCATTGGCTAGGTCCAGCTAAAAAGGTGAGGCCAAGAAGGAAGACATAGAGAAGCGATTATTCTCACAAACATTTTCTAATTGGTCACAGGCCTTCTCTATCTTGGCCAGTGTTATTGGGGAAAAATCACCTAATTTATGCTCTGCATTATTTAAATATCAGGATATGATTGGTTTTGCGTATAGAAACCATAAGGGGATGGGTTGGTGGCTATATGATGAACAATTTCGGCAGAAAATGGCTGTGCAAAAGCAGCTATCCTGGG